>NW_010188796.1:0-47436 GCF_000695765.1 Mesitornis unicolor
TTCTGTGATTCTGTGATTCTGTGATCCTTCTGCTTTGAAAAGAGCTTTTAAGTGATTTGTTCTTCCAAATCCCTTGAGTAGCTGATAAAGGTGTTAGCCTGCATCCCTCGATATGGCTCCCTGTGCAGGACTGTTGGGGGCTTTGTGAGCTGAAGTCCTTCAGTATCTGTTCAATGAAACCTGGATGTTTAGTTGCATTCTGAAAATTACAGTTTGTGCTCTAAGAATTTGTTCCCTCCTAAATATTTGTGAATGCAGGGCTGCTAGGTTTACACCCGCAGGGATTTTATCTACATACCAGCGATAGAGCTGGGGAGCTACAGAGGCTTCCTCACTGGGGTCCTGCTGCTTCACCTCAGAGGCATCCAAAATTTCTGCAGTTCTTTCTTTTGCTACACAAGTAATAAATATACTAAAGTTTATTGAGGTAGTGGGAGATACACATGTGACATGGGAGATGTGATGTTCAGCAGATGTGTCAGGCTCTTACAGTGACCTAGTTACTGTCTCCCTGGTTTTTTTCATCCTCAAATAAAATGCATCAAAGCTTGCAAAGTTTAGGTTGCTTCTTGGTAATGTGAGCTCTGTAGGCAATTTAGGTGGTGTAGTTGCTCTTTTCTCTGATGTAAAAAGACTCCCTAATTATATTGATTTTTAAATTTTTTTTTTTTTGAGAGGGAGCTTGGAGTGAGTATTTGCTGTTTCCAAAAGTGCAGATTTGAATCCAGCAGTTAGTGGTGCCATGTTTAATTCTGACTCACTGTATCCAGTTGGGAATGACATCAGCCTCCAAGCATCCCCTGCTAAATGAATGTCTGGGTTTAATGTGTTCACGGGCCACAACATCCTTGTTACAATAATCATGGTTTGGACTGTGCACTATTAACAGTCTGCTCTGGGTTCTCAGTTTGAAGTTAAGACATTTGGGTCTAGATCTGAGTTATAGAACTTTTTTTTCCCTTTTTATTCTCCTCACTTTCTGTCTGAGGATGCAGACACCTCTCTCTAATCCTGTAATTCTCTATGATTTACTTCTTTGTTTCATCTTATAAAGGCCGCATCCGGGATTCTTTAGGACAGTTAAGTTCTGACAAACCTCGGGTACTTCCCTGTTACCATAATTTCTATTTGTGGTAAACTATTTCCCTTATATGCCCCAAGAATCTAGGGCACAGTGTGGAAAAAACCCAGCAAGATACGGGTGTAATGGCAGGTACTGTACTCGTGGGTATCAACAAAGCAGCAGAGAACGGGATACACAAGTATTGAGGTCCAAGCTGCTGCAGACAATACAGAATAGGTCATATCGTCCTCCAGCGACATTCCTGGAAAGTATTAATATTGACTTTAGCAAACAGAGATCTTTCATGGCAAGACACTGCAAACCATGGAAGAGAAAATGATACTGAAAGGTCCTGCTTTCCTAACCTTTCTCTTTTTTTTCTCCTTTTTCATACTATTTCTGTGTCTTGATGATGTTTATACACATGCTCAGTGTCAGTAGGTGTTAAAACGTCTTACTTACCACTTCCTTTCTAGTGGGGACACCTCCTATCACCTTGTACATAGTAAGTTCAGTTGTCAATGTGTGTCTTTGGAAAACTTGTTTTTCAGAATGGTTGTATTAATTTAATTTGTTGGAGTAAGGAGTATTTGACATAACTCTTTAAGAAACCTGCAAGCTGGGAGCATTTCTCTGTGGAAAAAAAAAGTGAAATGTGTCTTGTGTAGTGACTTTTCTAAGCAATTTTGCATATTAAAATGCATGATGTTGGCTGTTTGCGAGCTCGTACGCTAGAGCGCACTGTGTTTCACACTGAACCAGCACAGCCCTGGTGAGCACCTGAACACGGATTGAAAGTTTGAAAATCAATTTGAAATTGAACATCTGTGGTAAACAATACCAGACCAGGCGTGGAGGGCTTTGTGGATTCATCCAAAGGTTTGCATTTGGTACGAAATACCATCAAATTCTCCACTGACTTCCCTTGCTTTTCTGAGTTGACTCCAGGTACATCTATAGAAAGCAGCTGAATTGTCATGTGCTGTGGACAGATCTTCCTCATACAGAGCAAAACCACTGGGAGGAGTTGTTGAAATCGTGATAGAATTTTCTTTATCTTGCATTGGGTAGAAAGGTAGCAATGGCACGTCAGGCCTGAGGGGCATTCTGCTACAAAAGCCTTCATTTTGGGGAATGGTGATAGGGAGCAAAGCCTCTATGCTTTGTTTAGTAAGTTTGTGGTATTTGCTTCACATCTGTACATGGTTCAATAGTCCCTGGTTTTACTAACACTGGGTACGTGACTGTAAGAAATATTCAGTGAAGGAAAAAGGTTTTGTCTGTGTCAAGTTTTTACTTTCTTTTTCCTTCTTCCAGTATTGTTCGTCTACTTTCATACCTCAACAAACACAGTGCCTTTTCTTAGGTTAATGATTGTCAGCATTTGTTCAAAATGCGGCATGAAAGTTTAACTTTGCAGTTTCGTCTACATTGGTGGCTAATAACATGGATCTCTTGAGATACACAGTATTTCATTCTGTGAATTGGTACATAATAACATTTTTACAACGGCTTGTTAAATAAAATAACCTTTTATCTGTACTAGTAATTCCCTTCTCATGCTTTTTTGTTTGTCTTCATGCCTGTCAGCACTGTTTATCTTCCACCTTTCTGGCACAGTGTTTACTTCTACAGTGATGTGATCATGGTATTTCGACTTATTTTTGTTTATTAATGCGATTTGTTGGCTTTCATACTATCAGCCCACCTTCCCCCCAGTTAGCGTGTCTCAGTGTCATTCTTTTCCTTCCAGGTTCGTATGATGAAAGACAGTGATCCAGCCTGGAAGCCCACTTTTATTGTCAAACCTGATGGAGGGTGCCAGGGGGATGGGATCTACCTCATTAAGGACCCAAGTGACATCAGGCTGACAGGGAGCATCCAGAGCCGGCCAGCCGTGGTCCAGGAATATATTTGCAAGCCGCTACTTGTTGACAAACTGAAATTTGATATTCGTCTTTATGTCTTACTGAAATCTTTAGAACCCTTAGAGATTTATATAGCCAAAGATGGACTTTCTAGGTTTTGTACAGAGCCCTATCAAGAACCCACTCTAAAAAATTTGCACCAGGTTTTTATGCACTTAACCAATTATTCACTAAATGTTCATAGCGGGAATTTCATCCATTCTGACAGTGTGAACACTGGCAGCAAGAGGACTTTTTCAAGCATTCTGTGCAGACTGTCTTCCAGAGGAGCTGATGTCAAAAAGCTGTGGTCAGATATAATTTCCCTGGTGATTAAAACCATTATTGCACTGACACCAGAACTGAAAGTTTATTATCAGTCGGACATACCAGCAGGAAAGCCTGGGCCAACTTGCTTCCAGGTAGGTTGGAATTTCTGCCAGGAATGCAGTGATTTCTATGCATGGATTAATTTCCTGGATGTTTAATTCTGTTTCTAAAAACTTTCTCTAGTTATGTTTCTGATTGCTGGTTGGCTGTAGTGCATCCACTGTATACCACTGCTTGAGCTCAGGGTTTAGGTTCTCCTCACCCAAATCTCAGTCTCCTGACCTATGCTACTACTGGTTGTACACATGTACGGAGTAACACGTTGCTTCTTATGCACAGATTTTAGGGTTTGACATTCTCCTGATGAAAAACTTGAAGCCCATGTTGCTAGAAGTAAATGCAAACCCCAGCATGAGAATAGAGCATGAGCAAGAGGTAAGGCCTCTCAATATCATGGTGATATCGGGATGAAATTGGTTAAGTTTGGGTTTCTGGTCTTTTTTCCTTGTTTGAAAGATGAAAGCTGTCTGCTAATATGAAACCTCCAAGGTTCTCTGTAATTTTCTGCTTTGAAATTATTGCTAAACTTATACGCTGGCAATGTGACTTATTGGAATTGTGAAAGCTCTCCATCATTGTCATAAATACATTTATTCATCCTCCCCTGCAGTTGACTTAATTGTGTTTAGGGGATTGCTAATATTTTGTTCTTCATGTCTATATACATAATGTAAACGGTAACATTGGCAACAATCTTTCTTTTTAATATGTCAATTTATGAGAAACACTCGCCAAAAATTGTTGTAATATCATACTGAAAATGTTGAAGAACTTGTATATTCGTTAAGAAGTCTTTTGTAATCTGTTACTGTGTATTTAAAACATATGACATGCGTGAAGTTTGAGCAAATGTGAATAAATTATCCTTAGTTCTATACTGAGCAATCGTATCCCTTTGTAATTTAAGCTTTCTCCTGGAGTATTTGAAAACGTCCCAAGCCCTGTTGATGAAGAAGTGAAGGTGGCTGTTATCAGAGATACGCTTCGTCTGGTGGACCCTCAGAAAAAAAAGAGAAAGGACACTCAGTAAGTGTATTGACTTTCTTCATTTTTTTGCATCAGCACCTTGCAAATAATTATAAAAGTGAAATGTTTTTTTCCCCAAAAAATGTTAGTTTATCCAGAACAGTGGTTCCCATTGTCTGGTGCAAGTGCTCTGGCTCAAGGAATTGAAGAGGTCTGCAAACTGTTAGTAGTAAATCAAGGTTTTCCAGTTTCCCTGCAATATCTCACCATTTATTCAGAACTGGTACAAACAATTCAGTAACTCACATTTTTTTATTTGTACTTTTAATTGAGGCCTCCAATTTTATTCCACACAGTCATGAGATGTAAATTTGTGTATTAATTTGCTTGAAAGTGACCAACTGTTCTGAATGAATTGCTCCATTGGAGTTGAGTAGGACGAATATTGTATTTAGAAATTGCTTCCTTGGTCTGTGATAAGAAACAGAGTTAAATCTGTGATCTAGAAATGAGGGGAACTGCCTGAAGCAGCTTGTGCAAAAAAGCGTGTGGTGGGATCAGGCTGAGAGGGAATAACTTTTTTTGATGGAACACCTTGTTTGAAGCGTTTTCTTGGAGACATGAAAGGGAGATTATTTTTTCTTTCTTGTCCCTAAAAGTTCTTGTTTATAGGCCTACCTCCGTACTGGAATATAGGTTTTGTTCTTCTCTTGGCACTCAGTGTTATTAATGTTCTATAATGATTTCCAGTGCAAGTATTGTGTCATTTTGTAGACAGAGTCCCATGAACAAGACATGACTGATAATCCTTACACGTTCTGTGTTATTGTAATATTATTGTAAGATCAAACTATTCTTTTAGAGGCAGTGCCACACACAGAGGTTGCAGTGGTCAGTAGACAGAGTGTCTTGCAAAGCAACCTGTACTGTCTGTTGCCTGTACTTAACCTTCACCCTTTCAGCATGGAGCTGAAAACAGAGCGTTTTTTAACCTGTAACTATGTAACTAGTTATGGTTTATCTTATACTGAAGTTATGTCACGCATTCATTAACTACGTATTAGATATGGAAAAAAGGCAAATGATAATTAGAAATAAATTAATGGAAAATGCTGGCGTGTGGGGAACTCATCCAACTGAGGATTCTTCTCTGCTGCATTTTGAGTACTAAATAGTTTTTAACAGGATTAGTTGGTGATGAGATAAACTATTGACTTTTCACAGCAAGAATTCATCAGTGATGCAGGGTTTTTTTCAGGATAATCTTGTTAACAGAGCATCTTGTAGAGGCACCTATGTGCCTTCCCGTTTCTTGCTGCAAATGGCAATATCCCATTAACTTTTTGTGTGGATATACAGAACTCATGTGTGCCAACTGCCTGTCCGTTCAGCTGAGATTTGCCCTTCTCCTTCCAAGTACTTTTTATTGAACTGGGCATGGTGTGTGGAGCTTGAGAGAGACATAGTCTTAATGTAAGCATCGGGTAAAGGACCTCACCTTGGTCACCTCTGGAGATTTGCATCCACGTAGAAGCAGTTGAGAGAGGAACTGAGCACTTTTTTTGCACTAGCTTTGGTTCTTAGACTGGCCCTATTTTCCTTAAGCATCCTCAATTTGGAACTCAAGTTTCACTGATAATGAAGAAATTAAAACACTTAATAAAATTATATGGAAGATGCTAACTCTTTGCTTTTGTTTGTGTGGCAGTACTGTTCCCATGGATTTTAAGGCTTGAGTAGATCATTGCAGGGATCCAGGCTGATGAAATGCTGCAGCAAACACCATCATTTACAGCTGAGCTGTTTTCTTGGAAAGGCAGAATTTTAAACTCCTCTGTAAATCTGATAAATGCCATCAAACAAGGCTTGCTTTCTTCTAGCATGACTACAGAGTGAATTGAGGGGGTAGCGATGGCCAGAAATCTTGATTTCTGTTCTGAACATTTGCCACTGCTAATTTCACAGCTATTGTGGTGGTTTTTCCAGCTTACGCTCAGTGAAGACCTTTAGTACCAGATCAGCCAGCTGATCACTGTGTCGTCAGAACAGGGCTTCCCTCCTGGAGTGAGAAATCCAATGTAAAAAAAGATGGTGAAAAACAGGGGGTTTTACTTAATGTACTCAAAGCATCATGTAAAGCAGAGGAGGACTGGGAAGTGATCACAATACATGTTTTTATCCAAGTTTGTAATAGGTAAAAAGGTCAGAAAGCTTGGTCTGCACCAACTTAATCCTTGCCATGTAGTAGTTAAGGTAAGGAGTTGGGCTGTGCTCTGTGATGTTTCTACAAAGAAAGTTGTATAAAGCTTGTACGGTAGTAAACTTACTCTGGACTTACTTCTTGCAACAGAGATGCTGTTCACTGAAGGTGGGAGAAGACTTCAGCTCAAGGAAATTTGCACAATTAAATGGATGGTCTAATGACACTGAACAGCATTTAAAGTAAATCAACGTTACTTATGTACACAGCGGTTTAATTAAGATAATCACTGATGCAAATCATTGTTTATGTTGCCACTCCAGCAGAAAATCCATTCTAAAAGGCTTTGCAGCCTTCTGCTTTCTTATGCCTAATTTTGAATCTTTGTAATAGTCAAATGTTTTAGTTTCAGTGTTGGTTTAGTTATTAGCAATTTATTCTTTTCAAAACTGCATTAGATTTGAGGAGCAAAAAGGGCTTTTGGTCTTGTATGCAGATATTGTGTATTCTCCACTGGATGTCAGAGATAAACTCTTGACTGGTGGGATAATTGCAAGCCGTGAGTATCACTTGCTGTGGGTCTGCTCTAAATGTCTCAGGAAGATCATTTCTATCATCTCACCAGTGCTAATGACCTGCTGTCCTGTCCTGCCAAAAGTATTTGGTTATTAATGCTAATTAATAGCCCTAGTTTATTAATGCTAATTAATCCAGCGATAAGAAGAGACTCCTTTATATTCTTGTCGCTGTTTATTCTCTATCCTAGTAGGATCTGTTGCATTTACATGCCTGGTTTCTTACAAATATCAAGACAGAAAATAAGCATTTTATTCTTTGGACAAAGAAAGCATAGTGTTGTGACATGTTTGTCATTAGAAATAAGAGTTGCTCATGAAAAAAAATCAGCTTTTTACTTTCTAGAGGTGATGAAGGTGGAGCTCCCTAAGTAACATAATGACTTTTATTCAGCACTGGAATAGCCATTGACAGAAGAAAGAATTGAACCACTTTGGAAAGGAAATGTAATTTAATCTGTGGCTGTTAGAAAAACAATCAATTCACTGTGCCCACAGAAATGAGTGCTGTTGTTTTGTTACCCGTTATGGTATTGCTGTTTCATCGCCAGTTTATCTTTCTCGAGTGCTATTCTCTGTGCATACCACTGCAGCGTTTTTCTGTTGGAATTCAGCCTTGAAATTTATTTGTGATGTTCTGATTATTTTTTTCTTCTTTTTAAAAAATGTCAGGTATGATTCTCTTCTCTGGACTCTGTGGCTGTAGCAAATGTCAGAAATGATTCACTGATTTTCTGAGCAGGAGGAGCCCCAGTGTGGTCTCTCCAATTTTTGCAAGGTCAGCATGCAAACACTGGCTAATGTCACTGTTCAGAGAGCACCCTGTAAATATTAATGTGTGTCACTCTGACTTTTTATCTCGACGTGCTGTGTAGGTAGGGAGAAATTCCAGTCAAGGTTTTGTAGAACTTGCTGCACAAAAGATCTTACTCTTTTCTTGCACAAAAGAACACGGTTCGTTTTTTCTGCTGCGTGGATTACACAGTTTTCTCACTTTACATGATTCATTTCTCTGATACAGGACAAAATTAATAGTTCTAGGAGGAGACTGTGTAGTCGGTATTAAATGAAAGCATGAATTAATTTCTGGACATTCTAGTCATGTACTTTTCACCTTAGATGTAACTTTATATTAAAGTGGGAGCTGCTTTAGGTGATGTCTCATGCTGTGCTGGTGACCGATGGGTCTGACCTTGTCTGCTGCAAGAGAAACGTGGGTCTTTACTTACACAGGCCTCTCCATCATGTTTCTCTCCTGTATTGTTCAAAGACGTTTCCCAAATCCTAATACTATTCTTAATTTCTCGATATTGAGGAGAAATTTTGTACTTCCTTAAAGAAGAAAAAAAAGTCAGTACATCACCCATGTGTCTATATTTCATTTATTTTCCAGATATTTTTTATTCAGTTTCATAACCTTACCTGATGTTTGTGTCATGATTAATGGAGATTTGAAAATATACTGTGGAAAGCTGTCTCAAGAGTATGGTGATCCTAGATTTCGATGACGATAAAGTCATTCTTGCCATTGATGACTGTGTTTATCTCACTGTACACATCCTAAGGTTATGATTGTGTGACAAGGCTGGGATAAAAAGGTCAGAAATTCAGTGCGCAAGCATACAGAGAGACTGAATGGGAGAATATTGGTGGTGTAGCTACTACTGGTCAGAAAATAATGACTGTTCTTCCTTCTTCTTGTACTGTTATTGTAGTTTCTGCTTCTGTGAGTAACTCTATTTTGTTCCGCAGGAATTCATTACTCAGGGTTGTCGGTGCCTTCTGCTTTATATGGGGTGAGTTTAGTTCTTGTTAAAACAAGCACGTAATAAATCTAGCTGTGGTGGTATCAGCATTTTGGTTTCCATTTGCTAATTGAGTTGACTGCTAGGAGCTGTGTGTTGATTGCTGGATCTCTCTGCTATCACTTGGAAGTCTGGTCAGGTTTTCAGCTATTCAAGTGCTTCTCAAGCACCACCTCTTCACTCCAAGCCTTATCTATGTGTACACTCCTATGTGGGGCTTTCTTGAGATTGATCTTGCTACTCTGCTTCATTTTGGAGGCTGACACAACTTTGTTCTCCATCAGTCAAAATGATCCAGCATTCCTATGCAGTATTATTCTGCCAAAGCCCTTTGCAAGTACATTGAAATAGACCCTTTCTCTTTCCTAGAGGGCTTTTGGGTTTATTCCTTCAGCAGGTAATCTGCCACCTTTGGTGTCAATTCTTGTCCGTTACATTAGCCTATGCGGCTTTTGATGAGCGAGACACGTGAGGGAGAATTGGAAGTGTGATATTCGTCAATGTTTCTTCAGTTCAGGTTAGTGAAATGTTAACTCTGTTTTTCTGTAGTCTGGGAGTATTTATTTCTACTGCTGTTTCTCATGTTGCTCGAGAAGAGCTAGCCTCAACTGCTCTGTTCACTTCTGTGAAGCGAGTATTATAGGTGCCTCCATCTTTGCCCTCTGTTCTTGCTTTTCTAATTATTTATCTGTTTTATCCTTAAGAGCTTTTAACTTTCCTCCTGTTGATTAGGACAGGCCCTGTTGGAAATTCAGTGAAATACAACGTGAGACGTCCCTCTGTGAAGGGAAGGATCTGGTAGTGCTTGACTCACAGAATAGCTCTGCATTGGTTTTAAGAGCTACTTAGAGGAAAGCACCACAAACGTGTTTGTTACAACAGCAGAAAAAACAATATAGAGGGCAGAGCAGTGGCAAATAACTTGAATGGGCTGTGGCAGCGTCCTGACATAGAAAAGAAAATAAAATCTGCTGATAGAAAGAAGCTCAGGTCTTCTAGTTTATAAATGGCTCTGTTTTACACATAATCTGAAATGTTTTAGTTGACTAAAAATGCATGAATACGTGAAGAATAATAATATTTCATCAAAAATAGCTAAAACTGTATCTGTAGCACAGATAACAGTAGGAGTTGGTAAGACTTCCATGTTTTTCTTGCATTGCAGGAAAGGTAGGTTTCGTGAAAATAACTCTGGACTAGGAGATGCAGTTTCTGTTCCTGATTCAGCCAATTCGCTCAGCTTCCGACTAAACATTTTCCTTCTGCCTTTCCATGAAATCTGAACTTTCCAAACAGTCGACTATATGAAAAAGTGCGATAGCAATTACATCTCTTAGATGTTCCCACTGTATTACATTTGGAGTTGATCATTAAGTAATGTTTTTGCTTTGTGTTCCTCTATGATGATATTTAAATGGAAAGAAAGCCTTTGTGTTAAAATACGGAGACAAGGGAGGTTTTCTTAGAGTATGTCACTTTTCTCTAGGCTTTGTAGTAACCACAGTTGCTACAGTAGCAGTTGTAGTTTGTGGTTCTGTAACCAGCAGCATAGGTGTTGGAGCTCCTTTGGTGCATGCTCTTGCGTTGACTAAATTCTAACACAGTAAGCTTCATTTTGTGGTGGTTTGGTTTGTTTTTAAACAAACTCAGCAATACCCCGAAGCATCCCTGGGAGCTTTGTTGCGTACCCACGTTTGGTGGATCCGGCCATTGCTAATGGCAATCTTCAGCTGAAACCAGTGAGAATTCACATTAAGCGTGGTCAGGAACTTGCACAGGTTACATTGGCTAGGATATAAAAGAAATAGAAATTTTGACCTTATTCATCAAGTGTTGTGCGGAGTTAGCCCTTTGTACCTTTGAGAGAAGGAAATTGCTGTAGTTTTTAAGGCCGTTCACCTTTTCCTTTTACCTCAGAGGTGAACCGGCTTGCAAAAATAATACGGTAGAGAAGTCCTTGATGTTCTTAGATGTTATTTCCAGCATTCAGGGCTTCTCACATGTAGCCTTCAAGGCTGACATCTCTTCAGCCTGAAAAGGGGTCGTGTTTTTGTGTTGAACACGGGCTTAATTTCTAATTTTCAGTGCTTGACTCAGGTTGTTTTGGGCATCTCTGCCTCAGTGATCTCGACATCCGTCCAGCTCTGAAAGCGTAATGCATTTCGTCAAAGGGTGTAATCTCGCCTAACCCTTCAGTTGCAAAACTGTTGTGTGCTAAATGCTAAACAAATGTATTTGTGCCTTGGGAATCCACTGACGAGAGTGTGGGGCAGAGGAGAACACGGCTCTGCGTGCTGTTGAACCAGCAAACAGACTGCTCAGCAACACTCCACGTACAGTAACTTTCTGCTTACAGGATTGATTTAGTTCAATTCTAATTTGTTCCTTGTATAGGGAAACAAAGTAAGTTTATTCTCCGACTTCTGTACTCATTCTAGAAATGCCATCTCCTCTCTTCCTCTGCTGGACGGCATTAATCACAGCCTGTCAGTGCAAAGAGGAGGAGGAAAATGAGCAGTTGTTTCCTGTGTTAAAGAAACTGCTCAATTTTTTAAAGTATGTTTTAAATTCTTTCTTTGAATTTGCTATAATTTCCTCTTTACTTTTCAATTCAAGAAAGCTGTGTTGGTTTGAAGTTAAAAACACTTCTTTCTTTTTTTCCCTTTCTGTTTTAAAGTGTGGAGCAGAGTCCACATCCGGGTACCTTGTCTGCCCAAGGGGGCTCACTGAATTGGTGTGTTCATCCAGGGAAGGTGATCAAGCTTGAGTGCAAATTGTCTTTTTTCCTGACACTTCAATATGGTAATCATCTGAGCTTAGTTTCTGCTATCAGCAAAATAATCTTCACCTCTACTTACCCTGTAGCTTGCTAACATCATCTGGTTTTTGGGTGGTATCTTGACTTACTGCGGTAGTGATTCAGCTGCACTCTTCAGTATCTAGCTTTTTCATGGCTTTTGTATACGGCACAGTTTCCATTATTAACCTGCAGTTAAATACTTCTTGGGTGAAATTTGGATTTCAGAATGCTAGCTTAAGTGCCTTGTCTAAAGTTAAGGATATATGTTTATTTAATTTGACATTTTCCCCTTTTACCTTCTTTAACGTGTGTTTGTGCTGCACAGAAGCAACTCTGTTTTTAAATTAAATTTTCCAGTTGGTCTATAATGTATAACTCAGTAACTTCTGATTTTCTCTAATCTTTCTGCTAATAAATTCTTATCAGCGTTCATAAAGTAAGTGTACAAGTATTTACTGTAAAGATGAATTGTGTATATAGTGTGTATATATGTCTGTATTTATGCGGTGCCTATGTATATCTTTGTATAAGGTATGAAAATGTCTTATTCGGTACCTGTCTTCTTGCCATCTTTATGGCAATATCTGTATATTATGTGTGCCTAAAACTACAACACAAAATGGCACAAAATCTGTGGGGTGAGCCTTGAATACTCTGTGTTGATTTCCAATTGTACCATCTACAAACAATGATAAGACAAGGGGTAACGGACACAAACTGGAACACAGGAGGTTCCACTGAAATTTGAGAAGAAACAGAGCACTGTACCAGGCTGCCCAGAGAGGTTGTGGAGTCTCCTTCTCTGCAGACATTCAAAACCCGCCTGGACGCCTTCCTGTGTAACCTCATCTGGGTGTTCCTGCTCTGGCAGGGGGATTGGACTGGATGAGCTTTTGAGGTCCCTTCCAATCCCTGACGTTCTGTGATTCTGTGATCTACTTGATGCTCTCTCGGGAATGGCACAGCCCAGGAACAAATTGATTTAAAAACCCCGTAAGACTTCATGCAGCCTGGAAGATGTTAGGACAAATCGATCAGCCAAGGGCACGCTAAGGTGCATCACCACACTAATAAAAGAAACAAATCATTTCTGTGCAGTAGGGCTCCTGGGCCACATAACGGTGTTTTATTAAGGTAACCATAAAATGGAATAAACGAATGCACAGGCACGGATTGTATCCCTGAATACCACTGGAAAGTTCTTACATGCACGTGCTTTCTAAGAATTATTTATTTGAAATGTATTTAGATGTCAGGGTTAGGAATGGGAGAACTCGTAGCAAATAGTTAGTTGTCTGTCTTGGTGCAGCTGTGAATTGTAGAGCAAAGTTAATGATAAGGTTACCCGTGTTCTAAGAAAACACAATTAACGTATGTATTATCATTTGATGCAAACCATTAATTCACTGTGCCGTAACACGAAAGCCCATGTTTGGTACTGTTAGTTTGAACAAAATACACTCCATGATTGATTTAGGATGGACTGAAGTAGCTGATAGGTCTTTGTACTGACTGCAGAGTGTGTCTCTGCCTTGGATGCATGATCTGGGGAGAGCACTGAAAACGTCAGCTCGAGTCTAACATTAATTGGAATTTTAATGGAAGCACTCTTTTCTGCATAATTGAGATATTTCTGAATGCTAAAAATGAGACAGTACTGTTTGAATAAGGTCATATACAATGTAAGAATGTAACAAGGTATTCTTTTCAATCCAAAGAGTTTCTTTATGTTGAAAAAGCCCTCTTGCTTTTAAAGGGTTTTGAGTAAATCTCTTAAGATACTTGGTGGGAGATGGAAAGGATCCTGGTTTTAATTGCAAATTGAGTTTTGCTGATTTTCACAGGCTGTCATTAATATTCTTTTTTTGCTGAGATCTTTATTCTTTCTCATCCTCTCAAATAACGAATCACCGGGTTTGTCTTTACCCCAGTAACCTCTGCAGTGGGGTTTCAAAACGTGGTATTTGAACTTCTCTAGATTTTTGCAGTGTGTGATAGCATTGAGAGGCTGCTTTCCTCTGGAACAGCATTACTTTAAAATAGTGGTATTCAGGTTGTGGAGTCTCCTTCTCTGCAGACATTCAAAACCCGCCTGGACGCCTTCCTGTGTAACCTCATCTGGGTGTTCCTGCTCCGGCAGGGGGATTGGACTGGATGAGCTTGTGAGGTCCCTTCCAATCCCTGACGTTCTGTGTTCTGTTATTCTGTGTGTAACACGGATATACGTGACAGCTGGAAATACCAATGTTTTTGTTTGTTTTCCTTCCTTCCAGAGGAATACTGTGACTTGTTTGGACAGAGTTGAAATGGTGTCTTTTCCTGATGAGATGTTTACTTTTGAAGACTTCTTTTTCTGCTGTAACTATAGGGTAAATGCAAGCGTTGATTTTGCTAGCATTTGGTCTCAAATGCTTTCCTGAGGAGTCAAGAAAAAATGGAGATGATTTCTCTGATTTTTGTAAGGGGCTTTATTATTCTCATCAGCTTGAGGCCATCAGAAAGTTACGTGTTACTGCACATAATGAGTATGAATATCAGATCAGAACCATATCTGAGAAGTGTCTGCTCATTCCCCTGTTTAAACTCATACAGTAACGGCGAGGGAGTGCAAAGCAAGTTTTTAAGGGACAGCAGAATTAAGTGCTTGGGGTTTTGGCTTGACTTAAGCAGAGGCGTTGAGCAGAAAAAGAACGTTTTCCCTCCTACAGATATCCTTCAGGTGTCGGTTTTTCAGGATCCTGGGTTTACTGCATCAATCACCAGCAGCTTAAGGCTTCCAAAAACAGAGTCACAGACAGATGTTGAGCCTGTGTAGGGATTAGAAATATCCTCTTCCATTAAGTATAAATTAACTTAATCACCAGGTATGAAAGATAAGCAGCATAAACATCTTTCCCTGAAGCTTTCATTAAAATTAAAATTCTATTTAAAACTAGGCTCGTATTTTCGATGACTTGATCCCCCTTCAAAGAGATTATATCTGCTGTAAATTTTTACAGTGACAGAATGACAGAAATTAATGTATTGGGGGCAGCGATGCTCTCTATAATTTAACTTCTGCTGCAAGTCGTGTTTTAGCAGGAGAGATGATTGGCTTATTTTTAAGTAATAATTGGTCTCCAGCCTCTGAAAAAAAACAAGAAAGAAGAACTGCCTAGCACCCGGTTGCCAGAGAATGAAGGCACAAAGCCACATGGCTTTCCAGCAGCGTAATCACCAGCAGTGTTATTTGGTGTCTGTAGAACTCCCCTCCTTTAATAGGAGGATTATTGCTGATAAAATGCAGTTGTGCTGCTGCTTTCTACTCCCTTGGATGACAGCGTAAAGCTCCTTTTCCACCGTAACATCATCACGGCTGCTTTCTAAGAATAATTTCCACATGAGAACAAATACCACGGGGTATAGGTTTTTTTCTGTTCTGCTGTAAGACACTTGGTGGTCTCATTTAATGTTGGTTTCAATACATTATCGGGCTTTACAACTGGGCTGCCTTTGCGGTATCCTGTATTGCTATTCTTAAGGCGCGCTCTTCTAAAGAAACAAAGGAAACTCTAGAGGAATAATGAGGCACATAAGTACCTTAAAAGCAAATAGTGAACACAAATAAATCCACTAGGAATAGTAAAAGCTACCTCCACACACAAAAAAAATCAAGTATTGGGGACCATATTTAATGATCTTTGTTCTATAACAATTTTTTGCTGCAGTGGAACAAAGTCCTTCCGTGCAGGTTTTGCACTGCGTATGCATTATTTCATTATAGTGGTGCCGTATTTCCTGCGGCTCTCACGAAGATGACAGGTAAATAGCATAAGCATCCCCTGCTTCTGTTATATGAAAAGTAACAAATCTTCAGCTAATACAGACTGATGTTACCATTATTCTTAAAAGGAGAAAGTTGGAAAGAAAGAATCTCAATGAATAATTAGTAAACAAATGTGGTTTTTTCAGCGCGTTGCACCTGAGACTCCTCAAATGCATTTTGTCACTTTAGTTATTTTAAACTATGTGTCAGGGAGTGCTACAGAGATAAAACCAGGGGACAGATGGACGTTATCCCAGGTGTGCAGTATCTGTGTTTCTAAAGGATGCCTCTCCTCTCTGGTGTGCTGCTGTAGGGGAGGAGTTTCACAGAACGAGATTTAATCGCGGTGTCACCGGTGAACACTTACAGCGTTGGATATCAGGTTTGAGATGGTTGATTGCATTGAGCTTTAGTTTAAAATACAAGGGAATTAACACAGCCTTTCTGATTTCTGGTTCTTGTCATAGGCTTGGTGCAAACCTAAACAAGGGAAGTGTCAGTCTTTGAATAATACTTGGTGATAATGGCGGTAATTGGATCATTGCTTGTGTGGCTGTCGGGCGTGTTTCCTCATATAAAACTGCATTTCTTCCTGAACAAAGTGTTTGGCAGCGTTAACTTTTGAGTTTGAAGTGGAAGCTCTAGTTTTCTCTGCTTGTGATATGAAAGCTGCTGTAATATTCGCATTCATTGCTTTGTGTCCTTGGTGTGGAGCAAGTCAGGATCCCCACCAACTTTCTACTCTTTGGAAACCCTCATTAACAGGGTATTAAGTCCGCAAACTTTCCAAGTCTTCTGTTTTCTTTCACAAGCTGTTTAATCTTTAATGAGATGTGTTTATCTTTATAATATATCCAACCCATCTGAAGAGGCAGCAAAACATCCTCAGCAAGGGGGCTGCTGTCTGTGGACTTAGAGTGTGATGGGTGTTAAACAAATACCTCTCAATGGTATTTGGATGGAAAACGGGAACCCCTCAACTGGCCGATGGTGACAGACTGCAGCGGCTTCCATGTAGCTTTTTCAAGAATCTGATAAATCATTTTCATTTTTGTTAAGCAGATGGCAAGGCTATGGAGTACGTTTTTAATTTATCCTTGGATTCACCTAAAATGTATTTGTCAACTCTCAGAAACAAACTTGGTGTGCTCCACATCTTTCACCCTTGCAGAGGGAATGCAGTGTTAGGCTGGGGAGGCGCAGGCCACGTTAGACGTGGTCATGCTTAGGTTAAAATCTAAGTGAGGTGATTTAATGGCTTTATTTCTCTAACTGAGATTCACAGGGAGATGGAAATCCTAACTGCTTTCAGTACTTTCTGCTTTTAGGAGACGGGATAGCTACTGCGTTTTCCAAATGTATTTTGTATGATGACTGCCAACAACCTCCTGCTTATCAATCCTTATTTTTAATGAGATTGATTCCCCTCTTTGAAACATGGACTCTACTGGGGCTGCTTTGACTGCCTCGAAGCATTCTCAAAGTGTTGAGTAAACTCCATGTAAGAGCAGTAATGTTGCTAACATAACCTCAAAAATCTCACTGTGTGGGGTTTAATATTAATATAAAGGGATTAGTTCATGAAAGAAAGTTCATGAATGGGTGATAATGCAAAGGCACTGTTCTGGCTTTGACGTACTGCTTCCTAAAGGATTTACTTCTGTGAATGGACTCATGAACATACCCATACCTACACACGCCGGTAGCAAACACGTATGTGCTTCTTGGGAGGTCCAGATACTGCAGTGATAAATGGGTGGATAGATAAATTTGTCATGCAAAATATTCTCTGCTCTTAACTACGTTAACGTAGTCCCTGCTTTGAGAATAGTGGCTCAGCAGAGGGAATAATTATAGCTTCATAATCCAGAACCTAATATTTTCTTGTATTAGGTAAGCGGTTGTCAGCTGATACAAAAATTGCTTAATTTTTACTTCTAGCAATGCCCTAAATGTTAAATATATCAAGTGAGCATTCTTAGAAATACGACTATTGCAATTCTTACCTCACTTTACTGCGAACGTAGCTAAATTTTATATATCGGTATACAAAATGTTGGGAAATTTGAAGCCTTTAATTAGTAGTTGCAAATTTGTTTGTCCCTTAGCAACTTGTATTTGCATAAAGATTAAGGCTAGTCAGAATGAAAGGGATAAAACATAGATGGAGGAAACATTAATAAATTAGTAATCATGTATAAAAGATAAGGAGTCTTAGATGTTGCTTCCATAAGCTCTGTTAGAATTGAAATTCTTTTTTAAAGATGCCGTTAATATTGTCTCTGCAGTTGATAATTTCTAAAGAGAGACCTGTCGCGGGCGGCAGGATTAGAGAAATTAATGTAACGAGGTCAGACATCAGTATGGAAATCAGGCTTTGCTTTTTCTTCTGCATGGCAACAGCAGCATTCCTGTGTATTGACCTTTCATTCGTGTACCCTGACTCAGCTGTGTCAGTCAAAACAAGTAATTCTGAGGAGGCTTTTTCAGCATTTTTTAGTTCCTTTCCCTCAGCTCGACTGCAGCGCTGAGCTGGACAATATTGTTGCTTGGAAGCCACTTTCTGGAGTGAGAACGGAGTGGTAAATACACAGAGGAGTTTTTAGTGACACTTGGAATCTGGCAGGTAATACCACAAAACTGTGTATTTCTGTCTTTTCCAATCGACTGCCGAATCAATGGTAGAAGTGAAGGTGGAAAGCCCAATAACGTATTTGTTCTTGCTGGACTTCGAGCTGTGTTTCAGCTTTTTGTGGCTCTTGCCAGTGGCTAATGCCCGATCCCTGGGGAGCTGCGGCATCCGGCTCACCCTTCTGCTGTGGGGATGGCAGATGGCAGCGAGACATGGGAGAAGATGTAACGGTGCATCGCAAGCGAGCGCAATTTATCTAGCGCTGAGACAGAAAATACGCTGTGTACTGATTCCTTGCAAAAAAGTGCAGATCACAGTAAAATTTGGGTTTTATAGGTAGCAAGTCTGGCTGTAATGTACCTGACTAGGTAGTTTTTCTTAATTAGTCATGTTGAGACCATGTGGAGAGCGGGTGTGTACAAGTGTGTTGAATAGACCTACAGAAAATAAGCTTTTATTGTAGCCGTGGAGAAGTGTGCTCTGAATGCCGTCAGTGGAGATGCTCACGTTAAGGTGAGTGCGGAACAGGTGAGCCCATGGATCCGTTCGTTTTTGCGGATGCAGATGAGCTCTTGCGCAGGCTCATTTTGGAAAGGCGGCGTTTTATTAAAAGTGTAAAATAGAACATTCACTTCAATCCAAATTATATGGAAACAAATGGTTAAACTTTAGAAAAGCAATAACCTGTAAAAGCAAATTAAGAAGTATTTTCTCTTTTTAATTTAATGGAAGTACAAGATCTGGCAATAAAGATTAGAATTGGGTTTTCTTGTTCTGATTTAAATATTTTATAGACCTTCCCAATGTAAGCGGAAAGGAGTGAGACACACAGTGGCAAACAGAAAAGCTGGTTTTATTTAAATAATACTTTTCTAATGTGAAATACGGTTTGAAGAGCTATTGCAGTAAGAGTTTGAAATGGAAAGCTGGTTCTGAGTTTTTATCCATGGCCTCAGAGGCAGCTGTAGGCTTTTCTCCATAGTAAAGCTTTGTATTTTTTTAACTGAAAACATTAATGATGAATGAATAATGTACAATGCAAAACACTCCTGAATTTAGAATGAAGAAGGGTTTGGGGCTTCAGGCATCATTAGAATGAGAGTTATGTTACAAGCAATACACCCTTCTCTCTGACGGGGGTACATGGTACATTTGGTCGAGGTCTGGCTCAAGTGGCTGAAGATTTGAATTTTTAAATTCATGAACAGACCTTTTAGGAGCCTGCACGCTTATTGTTTCTTGGCTCTACGTGCCCCCTTTCTTGGCAGCCAGAGGGGACTTGGTGGCGGTGAAACCACCATCCATCTTGCATGGGAGTAAAAACAGCCCAACAATTTATTACTTCGAGCTTTACTTAACTAAAGACAAAATAACATGCTTTTCCTACTTTGCTATTTGCAAAGTATTTGTAATGATTTAAGTAACAGGGATATTTGTTGTGGATGGCTGACTACAGGATGGTTGTACTAGGGCAGCCGACGTCGGAAGGTACAGATTTACTGTACATGTGACTTAATAACTTTTCCGGTGCTGTGGGTGGATAATAACTGTGCTAATTGCTGTTCTCTGCTGGAACAAACCTTTCGGAAGGGCACTGCATCTGCTCAGCAACACAGAAGATCAATGTAGTAAAGGCAGTATTTAGTTTATCGCCTGGTGTGAATTGTACTTGCTCGTGACGATGGGCACTTAGAGAAGTGACTGAAAGGAAAATGAAAACCTGCAGATAACGTGGATTTCGGCCAGATCAGCTTTATTTGGGGAATTGGCAACAGTGAAGCTGAGATAATTTATTTTGACAACGTACACAGAGGATTTGAAGAAAAACTAATGGGATTGCCCAGAAATTGTCTTCTGAGTAGTGCCAGTGTGCTTTTATGTGAACCATATTGCTTCTGAATGTGTTGGTAGAGTTTCTTCTTTGCAAATAGATCTTACTGCACTTTTTGTACTTTACTTAGCAGGGAAGGTAAAAGCTTATTGGAAAATAAGCTTAAATATCATTCGATTATTACAACCTCGAAGCATTTCCTGTGAAATAATCCATGAAATTCCATGAAACTCATCTTTTTTCTACATCCCTGTGTTTGCTCAATGCCTGTGACACCAACGTGCAGTTACTGTCTGGTGTTTCCTTCTCTATGTGGAAGAATTTATTTGTGGGGTTGTAGAGACCTTTTGAAGGGAATATGGATGTCGTACAGCATCACGAGGAGTCTGCGTCACGAAAAAACAATTTCTGTGATATCGGGAGATGTTTTATAATTAAAAAAATCCACACAGACAGCATCTTGAATCTTGTAAGAACAAGATGAACATTGGATGCAATTATTTGATGTGCTGCAGGTGCCAGAGTTCGGAGCAGGTGTTGGGAGCAAAGGAGGAGCAGTTGGAGGCGGGAGCGGCAGAGGACCCCAGCCGAAATGTGGAGGCCGGGCTCCCCTCCCTCTGTCTCAAGCAAGTGTTCCCCAAGTACGCGAAGCAGTTCAGCTACCTGCGGCTTGTGGACAGAGTGGCTGCGCTGTTCATCCGATTTCTCGGGGTAAAAGGGACGACAAAGCTGGGGCCAACAGGTTTCCGAACGTTTATAAGGTTAGTAAGGTGAATTTCGTTAGGAATTGTTTAAAGCATAGTCAAGAAGTTGGGAACTCCTGATCCTATGGGGGAGCGCTGCTGTCCCTGTGTTTATCTTGAGTTTTGTGGAATAAAACCGGGTCCTACCAGTAAGCTTTAGTAATACCTTCTAAAGAAACTTTTCCCCATAAGTTCCATTGAACCATTGCATATTTTTGTTATAAAATATGTCTGTTGTTATTATCCCAAGCTCCCAAAATACCTGACCTATGAAACTGTGGCTAATAGAACCCCGGGTCTTTATTCCACAGCAGATCAGTGACTCTGGGAGCTACTGTTTGCAGTCCTAGCCAACATAACATGTCACATTCCTGGTAAATTGTAGAAATACCGTTGTGAAGAAGTGACAGCTGAAATTGGGTCACTCAGGATCTGATCCCGCTGGCTGGGGGGGCACAGCCGTCTGCCCTAGGAAAGGGTTTCTAAATGCCCATGGCTGCTGCCTTGTGCGCTGAGGATTTGCATTGTGAAATTGCAGCTCGCAATGGCAAGGAACTCAATTTATTTTTTACGTACTTTTTATTTGTGAGGCATTTTTCACTGTTTTTATGGCTATATCTGTTCTAGTTGTAGTACAAATATCTCATTTTCTTTCTTTCATTGACAACGACAAAAGAAATCAGCAGCAGCAGCAGATGTACTCTTAAAATACCGATCCTGTTTCTATGCAGATGCATTTAGCATTCAGGAATGAATATAATCCATCTGATTTATACACAAATGATGATATATCGAAAATGACTGAAGGCATCTGCTCTATCCACAGACCAGTACAGGATTGTTTCCAGTTCTGGATTTTCTATTGTGTAGTCCAGCCTTAATTTGGCTCTTGTCAGAGGAACACAGAGCAAATGCCAACATTTTCTTTTAAGAATATTTAAATGAATTGTCATAGCTCAATGAAGTAGTGTTTGCAGTTTCGGAGTGCGTATTACATTAAAAATGTTTAACATTGGCAAATACTTTGTTTATTTTTTCCTGGAGGAGCTACACTAACTACACGGCCCATTTCTGAAATGCTGTCATTACGACTCGTTTCAGAAATAAGGTTATGTTTCCAAGATGTGTGCCGTGTCACACATCTATCAAGAATAAAATGGTACACGAGTTGGGTTGTGAGCGTGCGGGCAAGTGGGTGCAGAGACTGTCCACTCAAGTTTTAGCTAATCAAGATCTGCTCTGCTTCAAGAATTTCTTTATTCTAAAAAATACCTAAAAGGGAAAAGCTGAACATGGCTTTAGTCTTTCCTTGGATGCTGCCTAAGAAATTTTTGGGGAATATCTAACCCAGACCTTAACTCTCTGTTTTTAAGGGAGATCTGCTTAGGCTACTAAAGTGTGAGATTATTTTAAATTATCCAGGATTTGGGGGTTTTGTGGCGGTTTTTTGTGTTGGTTTGTTTTATTTTTGGGTTTTTTTTTTGGCTGGAAATTTTGGGCAGCTCTATGGCACGTGCACGGGTCCAGCCAGGCTGCCAGACATCTGGAAATCCTGGCCAGATGGGGAATTCTCACGCACTGCTCCACACTGCACTGCGGGCTCAGAACACACAGTGGTCACATCTCCTCCATGTGTTTATCACCAAGTGCCTCAGATGCACTCAGATCTGCTCCTGTTTTCCGTGCAGCATTCAGGAACACACAGGGTACATCTGCTCCGTGTCCAGGCACGGAGAAGTAATTCTGGGCCTGAAAGGTTTCCCCAACCCTTTCCAAACAGGATCACTCAGTCAGATAAGAGTATTTGGGTATTTTTCTGTGCAAACTCTGCCTCATGTAAATAGTCTGTGCAGATTTGTGGTGGGTTTTGCAACGTGCCAATTAACTCCAGTCTGTTAATGGCCTCAGAAAGAGTGCTAGCCATAGCCTGGGAGAAAGCTGTGTGTAATGGTCAACTCAAATGCACTTATTAGAGTAAGCGTGTTACGGTGAGTGTGTGCATACAACATGGGTCAGCTCTTATCCCAGTGCTCTCTCAGTTGCCCTCGCAGAATTTCTTCTAACTTGGAAGTGTGGACGTAATCAGAATTTCTTCTTGTTTTCTCTATTTTTAACAGAAACTGCAAACTGAGTAACAGCAATTTTTCAATGGCTTCTGTAGATATCTTATATATTGATATCACAAGAAGGTGGAACAGCATGGGAATTGACCACAGAGAATCAGGTAACACTATTTTCTATTTGAAGACTATGGAAGCTGGGGTTTTTCAGTAATTTTGGTAGCTCAAGCCCATCTCAGACTTTCAATTAAAAAAAAATGGGAACAAGGCACGTACATCTGAGGCAGGTACATGTACAACAAATTCTGCTAGAAATAAATTTTTAAAAGGCTCTTATTACGAATAAGTAGCAGCGCTTTTTGCTGCAAGCCCCCCTTGGTGTAAATGGTTTGTTGGTACCACAGCTGGGTCAAGCAGCCAACCTCACCCCAGCAGTGAATTACCTCCCCATCTGCTTTGGTCACATTTAAGATCTGGGACAGTAATCTATCAAATAGCAGAGCTTAGGGATTAATTCCTAAATATGCCATTTAATATATAACTTAATTTTTATAATTGCTGTTACATTTTTATATGGAGTTGAGTCCGTAAATTTGGCCACTTTTGCATAGCTTTTGTAAAAAGTTGAATAACTTCAATTGTGCTAATATTCCCATCTTAACAACAAAAACAAATGCTCCTGATGACATTTTTTGAACCATTTATAGCAAGGAAACAGCAGCTGGAGTGTTCTGGAAGGTTTTATGTCCATGCTTCCTGTAGCCATCAAGGAGGATTGTCAAGGTGTGGGACTCCTGCATACATAGATAGATAGATACCTAGATGTATCTATGTATCTATATCTATCTATCTATATCTATCTATATCTATATCTTTAGATAGATAGATATTTAATGCTAAAATAGCAGAAGAATCAAAAGCCTCTATGTTCAGACTGACTTTTGTATTTGTTATCCCACCCCTCTAAAATACATCTGTAGTTTCCTCCTGCGTAAACATCAAGAGTCAGTGATACCCATAATAATGTGTAAGAGCATGGTCAGGTCCAACCATGGTAAAATTGGTTGTATGTAACCTTTTTGTGAATATTGGAATGTGCTTCAGAAATGTTAATAAAGCTTATATTGGTATGAAACAGGTACATATTATTTTGTCTTGCTTTAACATAGGTATCCTGTATTATCCTGTAGAGTCTCTGTATATGAAGTCAGGTAAGATGAGGCAAAAAGAGGATAAGTAAAATAAACTGTTCACATGACTGATAGAATAAATCCAGGCCTAAGATTAGAAGGGAGAAAATAAAAGTATAATGCAGAGGAGATAGTGTGGTTTATTATGTGTGAATTCCTGGAATACTTTAGAGGTAGGTTGGGGTCGCCTTAGTTTGACAGGTATGTACAATTTGAGTATTTGCATTTAGCATGTAAGTTACTTACGTGGACAGCTGATAGAATTTCATGAGCAAAAATAATAGCAATGCCAGTGAACCTTCAGGTTTTCCAAAATCAGGAGATCTGTTGACGGTCTCAATGAACCAGATGTTTTCTAGGTGTTAAAACCAAAACACACAACCATTTCTGTGGGCTTTGGCACACTCCCAGCTGTAACCCATGCAGTCCCTATTGCTGCTGGTGTCAAACCAGGGCTTCCTTCACTCAGTGCTTCCCGTGAGTGTCACTTACAAGGGAGAAAGTGTGTGGCTACTAAAGGTGCTTTCCCTGCCTGCAGCTCTCTGTGACTGATAAAATAATTTACCCAGCTGGCAGCTGCTGCTTCCAGATAACTCAACAATTCCTTTGCAAGCCCTTTTACAGCCAAGATCGTAAGCAACCCCAGCTGCAGCTTTAGCTGAGAGAAATTATACTCCAGAATGTAATTGTAATATTTTGAAAGGGTGCCTTTCCTGCAACATCAATAAGCCAACATGAAGTTAAACCCAAACCTTTCAGTATGTCATCCTAAAATAATCTTCTTAAGTGTATGTTCAAACTGGGAAAGCCAGTTGAAGCACGAGGCAGCTATAACTGTTCCTTGGTGCTGGGATTCAGCAAACCCAATTGTGGTCTGGCTTCTTAATTAAGAATTAAAGTAGGTATTACTTCTAGGTTTTAAATACAGTAATTAGCGTTAATATGCAGCCCCTCTTTCTGTTGGCTGTGTAATGTGTTATTAGCAAGATGTGTTCAAACAGCACCTGAGGAGTTTGCTCTGCAGCACGTGGCTCCCGCAGGGGACTTTTGTTCCTGGAGGGGCAGAGCAGAGGGTTTGATTACAGCGGGGTAATTTTTTGGCACTGCACCACTTTCCCTTCCCACACACTTCAGCTGTTCTCCATTCAGCTGAAACAAAACTGCTATTGTGGAGTTACTGGGTATGGCTGAAAAAAACGGTCCCTTCACCTTCAGAAGGAAGGCTCAGGTTTCATTCCCGGTACAGCCTCTGCAGAGGGAAAGGCACCCCTCAAATAAACTCACTTCTGCTATAAGGTGATACTTGGTAATGGGGTTATCTTTATAGTGCTGCAGACTGAAAATGCCACATTGTTTCAGTAGTTCTACAGTTGAACTTTTGTTTCAGGTCCCTCTATACAGATACGAGGTTTCAACGACCCAATTCAGGTGCCGATATGAACTTGTTTTTCTCTCCCGGTAGACTGTTTTCCTTGGAGTTCAGTGTATTACTGTGTGTCTGATTCTCTTTCAACCCAATATCTGAGGCAGCAGAAACCGAGGTGTTTGTTGCACCAATTTAATTGTGCAGCATCTTAAAATGAGTTGTTGCTGCACCAATTTGCCTCTGGATGCCAGGCTGCAGGTCAGGCTGGTGTCCGTAAGAGCAGAAATAGCCTCAGTGACAGAGAGTATCGCCCATCTGGGACCCAGCCTGGGCATGCCCTGTGCTGAAACACTAAATGAGCTCATGTGCATTATATACAAATAAATCCTTGTCTTTTGGTTTTGAGGGACAGGCAATTTCTTTTTTTGGTGAACATTCTAGATGGCTGCTGTTTAAACTAAAAGATGTTAATTAACTCGATGGTGTGTGTCCATGCCAAGCACGTACACATCTGACCTTGGTGCTAAAGAAACAAGAGATATTATTATGTCTGAAGAATGCAGTTTGCTAGAGAACACCATGCTACGAATCTCTTACAAACACCTTTCCCTTGCAGGAATGTGTTTGCAAGCCTTTGTCGAAGCTTTCTTCTGCCTGGCTCAGAAAAAATACAAGTCCCTGCCACTTCACGAGCAAGTGGCGTCGCTGATCGATTTCTGTGAGTATCATCTGGCTGCCCTGGATGAGAAGCGCCTGGGCTGCGGCCGCGGGGTCGTGGAGCGCCGAAGTGCAGCAGTTCCTTGTCAGACAGATGGACTTCACCTTGCACCAGCGGCACATACGCCTGTTCTGAATCGCATGTCCGCAGCCAGTAAACTTGCAGAGGACAGAAATCATCATTACAGTGCTAATTCACCAGACCAGAACTGAGAATGGATCTTTGGATATGGATGTGTACTGAAGGAGGAGAAGCGGACTCTTGACTTCCTTCATCTGATAGTCACAGTTATTTATTTCAGCTTTTTTCTTGACGTTCTTCAATAAATCCACTGCAGGTTCCCATTCTCAGCTATAACGAACCTGGCAATGGCTGGGTCATTTACCGCTGTTGGACCTACGGCACACGTCACATGAAAAACTCTGCTTTCATCCTGAGTGCGTAGAAAACCACGTGTGAAGACAAGGACCAAAATCCAGTGGGATGATAACCAGCACTGTGGGATTGGCAGCACTGCTCCACACTCACATCAACAGAATTACGTTGCTTTGCATGCACTGGATGTGTCACGGAGGCCAAGTCAGGAGCTGCAGTCCCAAATACCAGCCGTGGACTTTGGAAAACTGAAACCTGGAATTACTTTTGTAGTCAGACTTCAGGCTTTGACCCTCTTCTTTTGGTGGCTTGCACTGTGCTTGTTGGAATCAATGCAGATTTGGTCATTGCTGAGGTACTTATTTTTTAAAGTCAGTCTTAAAACACTGAAATAATATTTTGGGTCCTACTTCTTTGTACATGACTTTGCCATGACAAGTACTGTTAATTTTTTAAAGAAAAACTAAAGATCTTTATCCTTTTGCTTCCACAGAACCAATACGCTCCATTCACACTTATTCACAGAAAGAATTTGCTTCATCAAGTCAAATTTGGTGAATCAAGTGGTGGTTTTTTCTTCAGGTACTAAGCACTGGTTCTGCAAAAGGCTTTACGGTGTAAAGGCCTAAGAGTTCATTTAAGTTCCAGTGAAACAAATCCTGTCACTGACTTTTAGGCTAAACGAATTGTAGGTTTGCCTGGTTTTTACCTTCTGCATGTTTGTTACCCTACTTGGACCTGCAGTAACATCTAAAGCAGATTTCTTATTTTTTTGTCCGTGCACATACTCTTCATTTTGAATGAAGAACACAGGAGGTTCCACTGAAATTGGAGAAGAAACTTCTTCTCAGTGAGGGTGACAGAGCACTGGACCAGGCTGCCCAGAGAGGTTGTGGAGTCTCCTTCTCTGCAGACATTCAAAACCCGCCTGGACGCCTTCCTGTGTAACCTCATCTGGGTGTTCCTGCTCCGGCAGGGGGATTGGACTGGGTGAGCTTTTGAGGTCCCTTCCAATCCCTAACGGTCTGTGATTCTGTGATTTTTCCCCTTAAATAACTGTACAAATGAGACGTGTATTATTTAACAGGATATTTTGTCAAGACTGCTGGGCTGTACTGCTGGAGTTGTACAGAGTGGTCTTTATTTTTACAGAAATGCACCGTGACTTCCACAATCCCACTCTTCTGGCGGAGGGTGAAGCAGCACTTGAGACTGGCTGAAAGGACGTGAAAATCATGGAGCTTCAGGGGTCTGCAGTCGCATTCATTTCAGTCTCATATTTTATTACAATAATGAACACCTACATCTGAGTTTGATTTTCCTCCTTTGTTCTATTCTTTGATGTTAACAAGTCTGCTTATGTTCTGGTGGTGTTCACATTATCAGAAATGGCAAGGCTGTATGTCAGAATGGGTCAGAAACGTGACCTTGGATGAACACTGTCAGTGCAAAGGGAGTCCACCCATTTAATGTCCCGGACTAAATGCACCTACACAGGACTGAGTGAGTTTTTACTCCAGAGAAAGCTTAGAGTTTCTTTCTGGTGTTAGTTTTAAGCAGCATGGCAAGGCAATGCAATGCAGAAGTCACACTGAGCCCACAAGAAACCAATACCTGGCATGTGAACACAGCACGTGTGGGTGTCCCTCCTCCTCTTTGTCTTTTCCTGTAACACCAATAAGAGCAGCAGTAGATGATCTTTTTTAGTTCAACAGCTCAACTGTTTGATATTTTCTGTGTCGTACCTAAGAGGACAGTTGTAGGCTAACACCGCTGCCCTCAGCCTTGGTTAAGTTTCATAATGATTATTGTGGAATGAAGATAAAATGCCAAACTCCAAGGTCTGGCATCTGTCAGAAAAGATGAAGCTGAAAGGGTCATTTTTTTTTTTACAGTTTCATTGTAATATATTTGAAGACATTCACAAGTTGAAGAATGGTTACTTCTCATTTTGTGACATCTGACATTTGTCTTGCGACGGGCAGTGTGTTACTGGAAAACAGCTCACGCTTTCTCTCATCTTGTGATCGATGTCCTGTAAAGACAGAGTTACACAGGAGTCGGATTTGAAATGCTACAACTGCGAATGCCTTCCCTTACGACTTGCAAGTGGTACAATCTACGGCCTAAAATATCCAGGTTTTACTGTTGTATGAGCTACGTTGATATCAGTGGAATAAATTAACTGCTGTATATAATGAACACTGGGAAGATCTCTCTGTTTTGGAGATCTTTGTAGTCTGTGGATCTAATACAGATTTTTGTACCCTGGGCACGCACAGGCTGATGCTGTGTGCCCTGTTTAGCTCCCACTTCAGATGTGAAGGGTCCCTTGTAGAACAGTCAAAATATTCAATTATCTGCCTCTAGTAATCCAGTGTTCATGTATTTATATAATTGGAAAATTGAATGCCATATTAATCTCAGGGGGAGGAGGGCGATAAAAGAGGAGTGCACTTTAGAGACTTAATGACAAAGTCACATTTCTTTTCCCTGCCATCTAATGCAATTTCCTCTGAACATTATTTAGTATCCAAAGCAATTTCACGTAGCCTTTAAGCTACCGGTCTGTGCTCGTGCAAAAAATTGACCAGAGACACTTTATTCAGAACATGAATGCTAATGCACTGCTAATCTGTTAATCCTGAGATACTTTTCTAGCAGGAAAAACAATCTGTGAAAGGTAGTAGGCGTTGGTTTTTTAATACTACTTTTCTATAGAGTCTTTTCAGAGGATAACACAGCGCTTGCTGCTCCATTTATGACATATTGAGCATTGCATGTCAAATCTTTCTCGTGATCAGACACACTGGCTTGGGTATTCCTCACAGAGTGTAATCAGAAACACTTCAACATCTAAGGAAGATTTGAGGCAAGTGAGTCCAGAATTTCAGTCCAGCCCAAATGTGCCTGAACTCGCTGACTCCTTGTTGGATGTTTGAGCTCTTTCAGTCACGTGAAATTTGTCTTCTGCCTAATCTGGATTGGGCTCTTGAAACTTAATTGCCCTCTGCCCAAATGCCCAGCTCACCCTGTTACAGCTGTAAGTTTTGGAAACATTTAACTTACCTAAGGGCGTCACTTCACATAACCTGGTTGCATTCATCTTGGGACCAGCCTCTCAGGAGGTCAGAGCACCCTTCTCAGAGAGGGGTGAGGGCAGTTTGGAGACCCCGGTGCTGAGGAGGGGTCTGCTCCTCCTCCTGGTCGAACTCTGTGCAGTGCAGTCCACAGGGTAGGTGCATATCCTTATTCTCTGGGAGCGTGGGTTGGGAGGAGCTGAGGCCTCTGTGGTGATTTTGGGCACCTGGATGGTGCCTCTGTTACACTTCTTAGTACAGCACGAGCTGTGAATGATGTTCATAGTCACTGTCACAGCTCCTCATTTCCAGCCGGTGCTGTGTCTGACCTTACACTGATTTCTGTCTGAGGGACGGTGGCGGTCTGCTTCTAACTATTACCCTGTTCCCTCTAATTTGTTTTCTTTTCTGTTATGCTTTGCTGTGTTTCCTCCTAATTACACAGGTTTGCTTCTCAGATGCCTAATAAACTGATGTGGTCACTTTGGCTGAATCCATCAGTTCAGCTCCTGTGTTGCTGTGCAGCCGTCTGTGGGAGCTGCGTGCCTTCATTTTGAGGGTGAACCTATCCTGCGTCGTCTCTTTGAGGTGTTGCCATGCATCAGCCTTTGAGTTGATGCATCATTCCGAGCTTTTCTCAGTGCGTGGTCGGAGGATTGATCTCTGTGGCTTCGTTTGGGGGTGCTGGCCCCTCTCCTCTCAGTCCCACAGCTGAGGACATGGGAGTTTCCAGCCCATGGTCTGCCTTTTACCTTCACAGGGGAGAAATGTGCAGTAAATGACTACTTGGTCAGGTCCAGCTCTGGCAGTTGGAGTCCCCATGGGCTTACTGGAGCATCCCTGTGCATGGGAGTCTCTGGCCGGTTTGGCCATGGGGGGTGCGGGGTCCGGCTTCCCTCACGCGCTGAGAACTTTCCAACCAACACACGGAGTGGTCATTTCCTGCCTGAGGCCACAGGGGATGGGGGGGGAATGGGTCGGCCTGGTTGGAGGTGGGGACCAGAGGGGGGACCAAGAGGGACCGGTTTGTCATTGTAGAGTCCTGCGTGAAATGGGTCATTTTCGTAACAATCGCTGCTGTTCTCATCCGATTGCGGGGCCTGCCCAGACTTGACGTCAGGAGCGGCTCCGGGAGCACTGAGGTGCTGCTGCACCCCTGGTTGGTTTGAAAAGGGGAGACGAGGTTGAAGTAATCGCTACATCTGTTCTGGACTGGGCTTTCTCCACCTCTGGTCTCCGCCAGCAGCAGGGGCTGATCAAAGCCTCCCATGCGGGGAGCTGTGTGCAGGGGGATGGCACAGTGGCCTCTCCCTTGGGAGCTCCTCGGTAACGCTTGAAGCTGGGGCTGTGCTTACCTAATACTGCTCAGCTGTTGTTAAACGGACCCAAATGCGGTAGCTGTTTGTAAATACTGTTCTGAAGTGCATCAGTAACAATTCTGGACGGGTGATGCTGAGGCTCGGTGCAGATGTGGAGGTGAAGGCCGGGGTCTCGGTGGCTCCGCGCAGGCCGAGGGGCAGGCAGGAGGGGATCACAGCAAGCTGGAGGAGACCCTGATCTTCAGTGGAGCAGAAACAGAGCTTTCAAGAAGTGGTTTCTTTCTCCTCCCTTCTGCTCACCCTGCACCCTCTCTGTTTTAATCAAAGAGCTTCATTTATTTTCCTTGAAAAATCTTGTTCTCACAGCTTTTAATGTCTGTTTTCTCCCCTCTGCTTTTCCCTTTTATTCTTCTACTTTTCCCTCCCTTATTGTCACGATCAAGGAGTGAAGAAATGAAGTCTCTGACCTCCCCTCTCTCAATGCTGCTTTTTTGGTATTAGTGAGAAGTTAAGGTAATTGAACCCTACAGTTCTGACTGATGGTACCAGTTTCGGAGAGGGCAGCTTTTCAGGGAGGCTTTGGAGACGTGGGAGGTCCCTGGGCAGCCCTTGCCAGGGAAGTTGGAAGTTCAGCTCCTTCTGCACCCAAGGTGATGCCTCTTTTCCCACTCTGTGAACCGAGGCATTGTGTCTGCAGACTGGGGTGGTCACCACGGGTTTTGCACCGCCTGCTGCTGTATCCGCAGCCTTTCGGTGTGCAGGTGAATCTGCCTGCATCTTCCACTGTGACTGGTTTTGTGGCTGCTGAGATCTGTGTGGCTCAAACCAGGTGTGTACATGGGTACCTTTGTATTATCTGCGCTTACAAAACCACTGTAAAAATCTCTCGATAACAAAGTCAGCGATTAAAGCAATGGTATCGAGTGCTGGTTTTTGAAAGGCTTTAGGAACAGCCGCTTTCTCTGCTGCTGTGGCCGTGCTTGGTTGCCGTCCCTGCAGCAGCTTCCGTGTGGCCATCCCTGCCAGCTCGCTGTCAGCAGCGATCCCTGTGCCCATCGCTCTGCTGGGCTCGCTTGTGGCTCGCACAGCCCCCTCGCCCCTGCCCGGGCAGCTGCCAGGAATGAGCTGCAGGCGAACTGGGCAGACTGGGAGCCTCTGGAGGTGCATGTCCTGTGCAGCTCAGCTCATGGGCATCAGCTTTATCTTCTCTTTGTGTTAGTGGTCCTGTCTCAGATGTGATGGGACTGAGATGTCCCTTTACATGGACTGGGATTGCTGACTGTGGGGTGCTCCAGGTGCTGTCTCCCAGCGGTGCTGGAGGTCAGGGACCCAACTTCTCCTCATCCCTCTGGAAAAGAAATCCTGGCTATTGACTGGCACTGGCCCACGCTCCGTAGCCTGGTGCTCTGTCGTGCTTCACTGCCCCGCTGTGTGGGTAATTTCCTTACCAATTCATCTATTGTAAAATCCCGCGTGGTTTCCTGTGCGGTGGTAAACTCACCGTGGCTTTGTGCAGCAGCTCTGGCAGAGGCTCCGCGCTCTCCACAGGCTGCTCCTCGCTCCAGCAAGAACAAAGTACCCAGAGCTGGATTTTGCAGGTGAGGGCTCCGTTTACACGGCTGCCACCTCCTTTTGGAGCTGTCGCTGGCATCACTGCCAATGCGCCTCTGCCTGCGAGCGCACACCGGTTCTGCAGTGAGCACTCGAGTGTGTTCAGTAATTAGAAACCCGTCCAAAAAAATGTGAGTGCTGTTGCCACCTGCCTCGGTGTCTGTGTCTCCAGCAGTTCTGCTGCTTGGTTACTGGCTTTGTTGCCTGTCTGGTTTCAAACTTGGTTTTGTGTGGGATATTTATTCCCCTTTTTCTTTCAGTGCCTAGTTTTGTGAGGAGGAACGAGAGCTCGGTCCTTCCGAGCCACTTGACTTGGCAGCAGCAGACCTGAGCGTGTGGAGCTGTAGGATGCTCTGGCACAGCCAAGACACTTAGCAGTGGTTTGCTGTGGTTTTGCCCAGGACTCGCCCCACAGCTCCTGGAGGACCTGGCTGGCCTTGGAGGTGGTTTCGTGGGGTCAGTGTAGTACAATTTAGAAGGCGTTGGGAAGAACATCTCTGCCTTGGTGAGGGTTACAGCACTCACAGAGAGGGAGAGCATCGCTGCACCTGGACACGGGACTGATTCCGTTCCTTCGTGTGCCCCAGAGGCCCTGGTGGATGGAAGATGGAGTTTGGGCTCTCGAATCCTGCAGAAACCTCATTAGTTGGGTGTCTACGTCTGCTCAGCTCCACTCGTCTCGCTTTGCCCTCTGGTTGTTCCTCCATGAGGTGACATTGATAAAGTATTTTTGTCTGTTTCCATGCGCGCTGCCTTGTGAGCATCCTGTGCTCGCTTGGTTTGCTCCAGCTGGATCAGGTCCCGAGCTCCTGCTCCCCCTGCGCAGCCGCGCTTTTCTCCGATTATTTCTGCCTTACTTCCCTTCCCTTCACCTCAAGCACACACACACGAAATCATCAGCACTACCCAGATAAATCCATCTGCTCTCTGTCTCAGCCTCATTTAACCTCCCATTGAAGAGATTGTATCACATGGTATTCAGCCGAAACCTATTACCTTGCATGCCTGAGCATATCATCTTGAATTACCTTCACCCATAGGCCCGCAGTGTTTGCTAATAGCTAACGGCGGCTTTTAAGTTTGAGGTGATTTATTTAGCGCGGTTCTGTTTCATAGCACGGTGGGGGCGGCGCGTTTGGGTGTTGAGCAGAGCTCAGTGAGAGGGATGCCCACGGGCGCCGCAGGGAAGTCGAAGAAGCTCCATGCGGCCTTCCCCAGTCTTCTCATTCCTCACCACAAAGCAAGCGCCTGGCAGCGAGGGATACGGGAGGACACAGCACTCCGTCTGCCTGCCCTCACTGTCCCCTGGGTGCGTGTGGCACCCCCCTGCCTTCAGGGGTGTCCTGGGAAGGAGGCGACGTGCCCCAGGCTGCCCTGCACACCGGGCCCTGCCCTAGCGGGATCCAGAGGACATGGTCGTTTTGTGCAGTTGTGCCAGGCCGTAGGCTGGCGGGCTAAAAGCAGGGACATCTGCTGGGAAGGGCTGCAGCCTTGGTCCCTTGAGTGCTCCCTGGGGCGGGTGGTTTTGTCCCTCCCTGGCACACGTGTGGTCGGCCCTGCTTGCTGCCGTGTCCGCATGGTGCTGGGCTGGTACTTGCTGTGGTGGGTGCAGGTCAGGGCCTTTGACCAGCTCCATCCCAGCTGGGCCACAGGCCGGCATCACCGATCCTTGCTGCGGGATGCGTAGGAGTGCAGGCAGTCAATAAACGTGGATAAAACAAAGTGAGCAGCAGCAGGAGCTGAAATAGCAACATCAATAGCAGTTTCCAGATAATGATCTAATTAGCACTGACAAGAAGTTTTCACTAATGACTCTTGTTCTTCCAGCCCCTTCCTCTGCTCGCCCGCTGTTACTGCCTTCCCTGCGCTCCCGTCTCCAGGCCGAGGCTCTGGGGTTTGGTGCCCATTACCAAAGGTAATAATTGGTTACCCGTTAGCTGGTGCTGGATGACTTCTCAGGGGGTGTTTGCTGCCGAGCGTGGGATGACTGCGTGCGGGAGGGGAGGAGGAACATCAGCTGCTGGGCTTTTGTGGCTTGCAGAGGCCTGGGGAAAGTCGTGCTCTGTGTGATGCCTGTCCCACTTTCACGTGCAGTGGATTTTATGGATCTGAGTTCACTTTGGTCCATCATGATACTTGTACCTTAGTTTGCATGGTTAAGGTTGTCCTCTGCTTGTTGAGGTTTCAGGGTGCCACCATGAGTTGCCCACAGTTGAGTGACTCCTACTAAAAATGCCGATAAAAAATCCCGTGAGGCTGCAATTACTACAACATCGTTATTGCTGACGGGTCTTGGGCTAAAACAACTCTTCAGATTTAATAAAAAAACCTCAAACACATCCGCGACCCCCACCTCAGCACCGTATCCCCATTGTTTGGTGCCCGCTCTGCCTTTCGGGGTCCTGTTCTCCCAGCTTTGCCCGCCTGCCCGTGCTGGGAGTGGCTGCAGCCTCGGGTGCTGAAAGCTGTAACGTGCACGGGGATGTTGTGGGGATTTTCAGCTCAGAATTCAGCTCTGGGACGGGGGTGGGCACGGCCCGATCACTCTGGGGGGACAGAGGAGGGAAATATTCTTGTGTGGGCATGGCCAGGACACACTAAAACCTGGAAATGACTGAGTAGAGGTGCTGGAACACTTATGTAAAATATCTAAATAAATCTTTAATATTTCTAATTGCAAATGTACATAAATTGCACGGCCACATCATTTCTCTGAACACCAACAACTTTCTCTGTACATTATTACATAGTTTAAAAGGAGCTGAAGGACATTCAGCAAACACTTCCACTTTGCTTTTTTTGTTGTTTTTTTTTTAAACATACTTACAAAAAAAATCTGTTTTTCTTTATAAGAGGATATAAAACATAGCGACTGCTTATCAGGAACAAGTATCAGCCTAAGCAGATATACAGAGAGAGGTATATCTTAAGACACAGTGATGATAAAGGAATACGTGAAGATGGAGCCTGCACTCTGGGTACCGGCAGCTGATGCAGAACCACACGGCATTTACAGCAATGTCACGGCCCGGGGACCTCGAGCGTCAGCACTCAAACGTGACACCCTTTGCCAAAGCGGGGTTTGTTTTTGAACACTGTGCAACGCCCTCAGCATCGGGTTTGGGATGTAAAGCCCGGGTGCTGTGTGTGAGGGTGCTGCTGGTGCCCTCCCTCTTCCCAATGTGCGATTTCCCCAAGGGGGCAGGAAAAGGCAGCAGTTCCCTGGGCAGGGCTGGAGTGGGGCCGTGCCGCGCTTTCTCCTCTGCAATGGCCCTCCAGAGCCAGAGACCTCCTTGGAGGTGGGCAGTGCCCCTTCCTGGGCCAGTGCAGGGACCTCCAGGTGGCCATGAGGTCCCAGTGCTGGCCAGGATGGAGTCCTGGGCTGCTCTGGGGATGAGGTGGGCCCCACAGTCGCTGTGGGTGGGAAGGACGGGCGCTGCAGGGGCCCTCCCCAGGGACAACGTCAGCCCTTTGCACCCTCTGCTTCACGCTCTCCAGGCAGAGCCACGCGTTGCGGACGGGCAGTGATGGCGATGGAGCTGGGGACACCCCGGGACATTGGTGCTGCTGTCAGGGAGGCGTCTCCAGGGGCTGCTCCCCCTGCCCTGGGACCGCTGGGACAAGGAGCCCCTTCCCGATCCAACCTGAGCTGCAGCTCGTGGCTGTCCCGGCTGAGAGCATCACTGCGTGCTCCAGCTCTGTGAGCAAAATCGCTCTGCTGACCACAGACCAGCCCTCGCTGTGTGTTCTGGTGCGTCTGCCTCTGGACATCGGTCAAAGGGGAGAGTCTATGAGCACTCTCAGCTTTGGCAATGGTCAATCACTCGCTGGTGCTGTCCTAGGAGAGCCAGGGGTGCCTTGCTCCTCTCCACTGAGTCCCTTCTCCCTTTAGGAGCAGCCCCCGTGTCCTGCACCCTGCAGCACCCCGCAGGGCTGGCGGCCAGGCCAGAGGACTCGGGGTGTGCTCACAGTGCAATCGGGGCTTTACAGCTGCAAGAGCGGGGTCGGGGGGGACCCAACCAGACTCAAATGATGATGCGGTGACACGGGGCTCTTTGGATGGCGGCAGGATTTGCTTAAAGTAGTGAGAAAGGGGCTGGTGACTACACTGGAGTATTTAGTAGTTGGCATGGGGAGGGACGTGGGTCCTTCCGCTCTTCTGGCACTGAAGCCACAATCCCTGTCCAAATTGTACTTAACGACACCTTGGGATGCTGGTCAGGCCATTTTGTCCCCTTCGACACAGAAGTTTGCTCGTTGTTTTTTCAGAAGTGTTCACTACAGTTTAACAAAACCCCAAATTAAAAACTTTCAAAACAGAACCCTCGAGGTGGACCCACCCCAAATCTGGATCCCTGGCTTCTCTCCCTGCCCTCAGCTCCCCAAAGGGAGGAGGCTGAAATCATGACCCGTGTCTGGATCCAGATTTGCCGACGTGAGCCCACCTCCAAAACAGCAGTGAGATACAGCCAAATCCTGACCAAATAAGCAGCACCAGAAGTAAGTTACTATATACAACTGTTAGTGAGATAGATACAGTACAGTAAACACTGAAAACATTTACAAAAAATAGTAAGACTTGTATTAAGATAAAAATCTGAGGGTGGTTTTGTTTCGTTTCCACTTTTGATGCGTTTGCACTGGAACAGCTTCTTACTGTAGAAAGCGCAAGAACGGAAAAGAAAAGGGAGCCGGTGCCGAACCGCGATGGCCAGGGGTGCTCTGCTCTCTCGGGGCCGCCTCTGCTATTGCTACGCCAGACACTGGGTCCCGGGCCATGGCGGGGACCCTGGGCACTCACACACACACACACACACACACACACACACAGCAATGTACAATAAATAATGAACACAACCTGAATTACAGAACTGAATGAGCCTGGATCTCAAACCTACCCCAAGGCCCAGCTGACAACAGCTGGGTCAAGAAGATGGGAATAAGTGTGTGTAGGGGAATCTACTGCAACAAGACTTCATCCTGATTTGGGATTTCTTTTCATACTGGCTCAGGAACCTAAGGAACAGCTCCTGAAGGGGTTTGCACTGGGATTTTTTAGGATTTGTAGCAAATGGCTGTGGAAGGCTTTAAGCATTTCTGCCACTTCGGCAGAACAAGGGGTGTTCAGCAGTTGGAAAGCTGGAGGTTACCCAGGAGTTTCTGACAGATCGAGGGGGAGCAGTGCCTTGGTTTAAGCTGAGGAGATGCAGATGTGCTGTGTTTAGTGTCAGTCCTAAACAACTGTTCTGTGGGTGCTGCTTTTTCCAGCTCTTATGGACAGCACCCCAAAATTCCTTCCATCTATGAATGGAAACACGATGCTGGTGGGGTGCCCTGCAAGTGTTTCCATTCCTCTATGTTCCTTCTCTCTTGAAAACCTTCTGCCTCTCGCAACACACGTATTTTGGAACTCAAAACCCATCAGCTCTGTATGTACATCTTGGCACAACAACCGGTTAAAAGAAGAGTCTTTTTTTTTTGCAGGGTTGTGACAGTGACTGAGCCAATGGCAGATGTGAGTGCACGGCCCCATCCGTTCACAGCACCCTGCGCATTCCTACCCTCTCTGCGGCTTTCTCGTTGTAACCTCGTCAGTTTGGTCAGGTTCTTCCGTGCCATCTGTGCTAGTCTCCGAAATTCAAAGGTGCCTGGGCTTGGCATAAATGGTTACGTTACAGCTGTGCTGCGAGGAGCTCCGTTTGGGGGTGCTGCGCCCCTCTGCAGGCCTTGGCGGGTGTGGAGACCTCAGCGCACCCCGGTCGCTCCTCCGTGGCCCGACCCGCGCTGCGCTGGGCCCAGGGCTTCCGGGGAACAGAAAAACAGAATTAAAGATTTTTATTTTCTTAACCTGAAAGCAATTGCATGTGGAAGGATGCTGTTAATGAGCCTTACGGCAATGCAGAGCTTACTGGGAACCAGTGTCCTGCTCCGGCAGCCTAGGGAGGGTGAGGCTGGAGACGGTGCCTAAGCTCAGGGAAGGTCCTAGTCCCTGGGGCTGTACATTTAGGCATGGCAGGGGGGGCTAGGACAGGCGTTGAGCAGAGTATTAAAGATCAGAGGGAGGAATAGGCAGTCCTGTACACTGTACACTGGCATCCGTGTCTCAGAGAAACCTGGCTCTGGGTACGAGCGACCTGCTCTGAGAGGGGGACGCAGGAAGTGCTAACTTAAAAAAAAACCAAAAAAAACCCACAAACCAACAAACACAGCGTGGCGGCCGTCAGCGGCACAACCCCCCGGTAAGGAGGTGACCCCTCCGCTGAGCACAACGTGTCTGAATGTGCCGAATCTGCGTGTTTCAGCAGTTGGGAAAGTCTAATCCTGGCTTATGCCTGCACAGTGCTCCTGACAAGGGGGCTTTCGGTGGTGGCTGCTGTTCCTGTTGGTTACTCCCTTATGACCATGTTTTACATTCTTCGAGCCGGTTAATTTCCATGCAGTGCTCATTCCCAATTTAAAGAGGACAGTATTCCAGAAAATGGGATCTTTTTTTTTCTAATGCATACTGTGAAAGAAAAGAAATACAATTACCGATCTTCATGGTTCTTCAGGGCTTTTTTTCTTGTTTCTTTGTCTGTTTTTCTCCCCAGAAACAGTAAAAAATCTCCGCACAGAGCATTACATCCCCACAATGCACCCTTCCTCAAGCAAGAAGTTGGCCATTGCACGTAGCCCCTCACTCCCCCTCTGCCACAAGGGGCACCAGGAAATCCAGCCCCTGTCCCCATCCACGGCTCGGGGACCACGCGCAGCCAACGCTGACTTTATTTGAGAACTGGGGGGGACGACAGCACCCGGGGGCAGGGTTATTGCTTACAAAAAATCTTCCTCATTACGTGAGCAGAAGCTACAGAGAGGACTCAATTCAAATTCACCAGTGCCAGCTCCTGGGGCTGGCTCTGCTCCCTGGGACCCCCAGCCCTTCTCATGGTTCCCCTTTGGCTACCGCACCACACAGGGTGTGCCCTCACTTTTTGTCTGGGCTGTGCCCCCCATATGGGCAGAGTTAATTAACACTAATTAGCTGTGTAAATGCCCGGCAGGCAGTCACCCCCTGCCAAAGTCAGCGGCCCCAGGACAGCCCAGAGGGAAAGGCTGGGCCCAGGGAGGCTCTGGGCAGGGGCTGTGCTCCGTGGGGAGGCACAGGAGCTGGGTGCTGAGCTCTGCGGCCAGCCCTCGTATAGCTACACCCAGTAGCACGCTCTAACTGGACCCACTGGTGCGGGCTCTGCCCAGCGCCCTTTATTTGGCTGACTGCAACGCCGAGGGCGTTATTCCTTGCTGGGAGGGGTGAGGCGTAGCCTCTGGGCAGTTTAGAAGGAAAAGGTTACTTGTGTTTGAACATTAAACACTGATTGAAATCCAACAGTGACAGCGATTCTCAAAGAGGTGTTATTTCCTTATGCCACTCATCTCACACTCAAGCTCTCCGTCCCCTCACAGCGCTGGCATTAGCATCTCCCAGCAAGGCTGTGTCGCGCGCGCCGTCCGCAGTAAGGAAGGAGCCGGTTTCCTGGGGGGGAGCAGCCGCTCTTCACCTGCTGCTGCACGGTCTCTGGCCAGGCCTCCTCTCCTGCGGCAGCAGCCTCCGCGGGTTAACAATTACTGCTGTTTCTGAATTCTCCATTCTCTGTAATCTGCAATTTAGTTGGGTTTGTGGGGGAGATCCCATTACGTGTCTGCATGCTGTACCTCTCTTTCAGCTGAGTAAGGGCACTCATTAACCGTGCGTTGGCAGCGTCCAGTGAAGCAATGCGTTTCTCCTGCAACCAGAGGGGAAGGGTCAGTGGGAAGGCACGGAGCCCCTGTCCCGCCGTGATGCCAGGGCTGGTCCTGCGACAGCGACCCCTGGCCCCCGGGACCAGGACCCTTCTCTTTGGTGTAGGTTTTTTAAGTGCTACACAGCATTTTTTGACATCCGCTGCTATTAGCAGGGGCACAAATGTACTGTGTGATGTGAGTGAAATTCATGTCAGCAGCCTAAGAAAACAGAGAGAACACAGTTTCTCTCATTCTTCAGTTACACAGAAATTCACTGCACTGCTTGCTCTAACTGTGGCTGTTGCAAAGACGATAAGATTCCTTTTCTGAAACTCGAGCTCTCCCAAGACAGTTTTTCCTGTCGGTTTTTAATTGATTTCGTTAGTGTAAATTAATAGTTTGAATGCCTTGTGGCCTCTCAGGATGGCTTTGATGGGAGCTCTCACCAATTACAGCACTGCAAGGATGGCAGCAGGAGCCTCCCTGTTGCAACCCGGCTCTGCCTCTGCTGTTCTTTGTGACACTGAACAAGCCTTCACCATCTCTGCTGCCACAGGCGGAGGGGACAGAGCCAGCTCAGAGCAGCACAGAAGTCTGTCTGTGTGTGACTCTGAAGGGGTAATTTTTGAACGTGACGGTTGCCCTGGTGTCTGCTGGGCTTTGCTGGGGTGCAGATGGGAATGTGATGATTTACTGGCCTTGAACACACTACTCTACAGAAAAACAGTGGTTCTTTTTGCAAATTGTCTCATGTCCTTTTTAATTAGCTGTACAGTAAATTAGTCATGAGTGGTGACTCACAAGTGATTAATAGGGTTGTTAAGAGTAAGCCTGGAGTACACTGTCACCTAGTCACAACCTGGAGGAAGGCCTCACTGCAGGGAAGATGCCGTCTCTGCCTCGATAAATGAAAAGACCATGGACCGTATTTTCAGATTCCTTTTTCTAAGCACAGTGTGTGCACCCTACCTCTGCCATTTTAATCCATAGATAACTGAGCTTCCCTAACCTGCAAGCCACAACCCAAAAAGGATGTTGGCTTTCTCTGGCCAGGCTGGGTGCTCCTTGGCCCTGGGTCCTGCCAGCATCACTGGACATGGAGTACCAAGCAACGCTCCAGGGACCTCGGGCTGAGCCAACAGGATAGGATCCAGCCACAAACTGGGAACTGTGGGCATGATCCTCCCACAAACTGGGACTTGTGGGCACGATCCTCCTACAAACTGCACCCCCCATCCTCTGTGTCCTGCCAGGCCCCAAGGCTGGATCCAGCTGTACCCATGAGGTGACAATAAATGGCATCTGGAGTCTGACGGGCTCTGTCACCAACACGGCTCAGTGCCCGCTCACCCCAAGCAGTGTCAGCAAGCCAGGGCTGGAGCTGCTACATGGCAGGGGCTGCAATTTGGCAGCCTTGCCCTGCAAAGTGCTGGGGCCCTTGGCATCGGAGACTCACCTGTGCATCGATAATCTTCTGCTTGGAGTCCACGGCAGCCTGCATTTCTGCATGGTCCTTCTTTAACTCCTCCTCAACTGACATCAGCCTGGTGGCCCAATAGACAAGAAAAAAAAAAAGACATTTGCTAGGCTCTGCAGCTATTCGCCTCATACACAGCTACATGAACCACCCAGATCATGTCCTCATTTAGTCCCTGGCACCAAGGAAGCAAAGGAGGGATGTGCATCTCCAAAACACATAGGCAGAGATGTGAGATACCAGAGAAGCCAGCCTACAGCCAGACCTGGCCTCTCACGGCAGCCCCCATCATCCACACCAGGTCAAACCACCTTGTCCAAGGGCAGATTAGAAGCACAAAGTTGACTTGGCTCAGGTAAAGGTGAAGGCAGCGGCGCTGGAACAGTCTACGTCCCAGATAAAGACAAACATCACATCCCACCAGGTGGGAGAAAGGGATTTATAGCCAGGAGTGATGGGACGGTGATGAGATCTTTAGCTACACATCACAGAATCACAGAATATCAGGAGTTGGAAGGGCCCTCGAAAGCTCATCCAGTCCAACCCCTGCCAGAGCAGGATCACCAGACCAGGTCACACAGTCGTGTCCAGGTGGGTTTTGAATGTCTGCAGAGAAGGAGACTCCACAACCTCTCTGGGCAGCCTGGGCCATGCTCTGTCACCCTCACAGTGAAAAAGTTTGTCCCCATATTCAGGCTGAACCTCCTGTGCTCCATCTTGCACCCACTGCCCCTTGTCCTGGCATTGGACATCCCAGAGCAGAGCCTGGCTCCTTCCTCCTGACACTCGTCCTTGTGTCACATCCATTGCTCCTATGAACAGAAGAGCCAGCCAGGTCCTTCAAGCACTGGGGCAGCTGCCAGCTCCCTGCTGCTGAAGTTTTGCCTTTGTGAACCAGGAAAATATCCCAGGTTACAAGTGATGAGGGGACCCAAACAGTGAGGGCCTGAAACACCCCCAAGGGCTGTAACCCAGAAGGGCAGAAATCAATAAATGCTGAAAACCCTCTGGGAAACCTGCCTGCACCTCCCGAGCAGGGCTCAGCTCTATTTCAAGCCCTGCTGCCCACCTTACTGCCATCCAGCATGCCCACCTCCCCAGTACCTGCTGATGATGCCCTTCATCTGGATCTCCTTGTCCTCCTGCTGCCTCCGGAGCCGCTCCTCGCTCTCCTCCAGCCTGGCCTGGTACTCCAGCATCAGCTTCTGCGTGGTCTCTTCCTGGCACTTGAAGCGCGTCTCGTACTCCTCCAGCTTCTTGTTGGAGATACGGAGCTTGTCCTGCAGCACCACCAGGTCCTGCTGGTACTACAGCACGCAAGGAGGAGAAAACATGTGGTGTGTTACCTCGCAGGGCTGTGCCCTCGCCAGGGTGTCCCCAAAACCCAATGACGCCCCTGTTCTTGCATTAGACTATCTGCAAACCCGTCTCAGACAACCCCGCTTGCCAACACCTCCTCTTCGGTCTTCTCAGCTCTGCGCTAGGAGCGATGCTGGGTCCCACGGGCGCAGGTCGCTGGCAGGTTCAGAGAAGGGGCTGTTAGCAGAGCCGGGCATTTCACATGGGTTAGAGCGAGCCAAGGGAAAAGCAGCCGGCGTCTTCCTCACAACACCAGCTCGGGGCTGGACACAGGCAGGAGAAGCTGCGCTGGTGGGGTTTTGGGTTTACACGTGAGCTCTTTGGGCTACAACAGTAAACGTGGCTGTTTTGGAGCTGCTGGAAGCCATGCATTTCAGGGCCCAGCATTTGAAACAATGCAATCAGATGCCAAACCAGGGTTTGATCTGAGAAGAGCTGCTGCATGAAGCCAAGACCCCACAGCTGTACTGTTCATTCAGATGAAGCTAAAAATCAGCAGCGGAAGAATCACATAAAGCAATTAAAAGAAATTAAGAGCTTTCTAACTCAGTAAAACTGGGTTCAGCTACTGCAGAAGCACAGCATTCAGTACAACTTGCTGTGCTAAAGGAAAATCCAGTGTTTTCTATACAAGGAAGAAAAACCCACTCTAATTTCAAAAAAACCTGTCTTTGGAAATAATAGTATTTTTAAAAAATCTCAACTGGAATAACCTTAGAATTACCATAACCTTAGAATTACCATGCAGCTGATAATTTGCCAAGCTGCTTTTCAAGAATCAGATATGGAAAAAGGCTTCCATCTGAGGCACGAAGGCTGTCACAAAGCTACGAGTGTCACTCCTGACCTGACAGGAATGTGTCTAATCATGCCTTGACTCGGCCAGTGAAAATATGGCCAGGCACAACAGACCACACTGGTTTTTCCCTTTGGCAAAGCTTTCACTGCAGCGACACCGTTTGCAGGCATAACCTGGAGCGATGAGGGAGCACAAATGCCCGTACAATTACACAGAAACACTGAATTCAGACAGAAGGGAGCTGCTCGAACAGGAAAGATTAAATACCTACCCTAGCCTGAAAATGGGAGCAGCGAAAGTGAGCGCAAATGATGGCAGGAGAGGCCTCAGAGACCGAAGGAGCCGCTCCAGTGCCCAGAGCGCTCGTCTCAGTCTCGGTTACCATTCACGTCTTACGGTAATGGGGAGAGGTTGTGCTAATGGTGATCTTTGATGCCAGTGACTGATGTGACAGCAGAGTAACAGAAGATGCTGCATGGGGATGAGACAGTGGGCTCCTGGGCGGGGGGGCTCCCTCTGAGCTCAGACAGAGACTGGTTTCTGCAGTACCACCAGTTTGTGCTCCCACCATGGTCTGCCCTGAGCAGGGCCTGTCCTGGGGGCAGCAGCCTCTGGGGCTGGCACAGCAACAGAGCGGGGCCTGTGCGTGCCCACCTGGTAACGGCTGAGCCGCTCTGCAGGAAATGGAGCCAGGATCAGTGACAACGCTTGGCACGCAGCGTCTCTGCGCCGCAGGGCCATCTGCCCACCCGTGGGAGCTGGAGAAGGCCAGCACACGGTTCTCAGTGTGCGGCCATTCGGCATTGCACCTCACAGCAAAGCTCTTGCCTGCCGGATGCGTATTTCTAACCCTCCTTCACCCCTGGCCGGGCTTACTCTGTCTCTTCCCTGCTCACCTCTTTTAGAGGGGAGCTTAATTCACTTCTTAAGCTTTCTTCCCCTGCAGCCGGGGGGAGCACGAATGAGGGAGGTAACTGGCGCTGCCTGGTTTCGGGGTTTGCAGCAGAGCAGCACCAGCACTCGGTTCCTGGCTCCTGTTTTTCTGACTTGCTCCCACCATTGGGTAACTCTGGTCCTGAGTGTGTGAAAACCTCCCAAACCTTCCCCAAAGCGCCCTGTGCCGAGCAGGGCATGGAGCACCTTGGCACCCCTCTCCTGGGCAGGGACGTGCCACACAGCCCTGCTTGCCCCAGGGTGCTCAGATGAACGACAGTCAAGGAAATCCTCTCTCTATTTAGAAACTTGTTTCAATCCAATCAGGTTTTACCTTTTCTGCTTGGCTGAGCTCGTCCTTATTCCTGAGCTTATCCCTGTGCTTGGAATCTGGGTCAATGCTTTCATCTTCTAAAAACTGCATGTTCATATTCAAAAGCCAAGCAGCAGTGCGGTCCAGGGCATTGGGGTTCACAGGAGAAGGGGCCTACAATGAAACATACAACCATGACAAAAGAAAAACCTGAAACAGAAATGGTCACGAAGCTGGAGAGAGAGAATTTCCTTCAAGCAAGCCCTCTCCCATGCTGCTCAAACAGCAGCAAACAAATCTGAGGTACCGGAGCAGTTGGGACCTGGGGCTGGGAACAACTCCTGTTCTGCACCTCACTGGCAATGCTGGAGAGGTTTAAATGCTCAGCATCCCAGTAGTTCACCTCCAGGTTTGTTCGTGTGGCTATGGGAACTCACGGGGGCAGCGAGCCACAGCTCAGTCCCAGGGCATGGACTGCAAATGGCACTGCTGAAATGTTTTCCAGCCACATCGCAAGGCTGAGGAAGTGAATCTCCAGCCATTTCCCTGCCATCCTGGCACACTATAAGCTGCAGTAAACAGTTTATTGGATGAGCACAAGGAATCGCAACGACGTGGTTGAGGGAATTCAAGTTAAAAAGTCAGAAATGTCAGGGACTTTCTCCTTCATTCAAACCTCTGGACCATGGAGACACCAGCAAACAGCAGAAGGGGAGGTTCTGTACTCAGAAGTGGGGACCAGTTTAATCTCTTCACTGGGATTGGGGGCTTTCCCATTGCATCTTCCAGTCCATTCTTCTGCTTCCAGAACTGTAAATCAGCAGTTTCAGACTTGGCTCGTGAACATCTCCTGCTATAAATCCACCCCTGCTCGTGGCTTTCTGCCTTTTCTTGCACTTCCAGCTCGGGCGCTGCACCTGCGGTGGCTGCTCAGTCTCTGGCCCCAGGAGCGGTGGCCCCCAGGGGTCCTTTCAGCAGCATAAAGGCCACTGGTAAAGGGTGCCAATGAGCAGAGCTCAGCCTGTGCATGGGTCCTTCTGCCTCTCTTCCTTCTCTGAAGAAGATTTGGCCTGGGACAGCTGGGCAGTCAGATCAGCAGAGGAATTTACAGAGGAGGAGGAAGCGCTTGTGGCAGGCACGAATGAGGTTCATGGCCTTCTACCGAAATGGTCACCAAACGGGACTTCTTAGTTCTCAACACCAACTATGAGCAAGCAGTTTCCTTACGGCCTACGATGCTGCTAAAATGTGCAGGTAAGGGTAGGAGAGGCATTCCAAGGACTTCAGGTCTTGACAGGAACTTGGAGCAGACCACAGGGCTGGGTGGAGGAAAGCTCCGCAGGCACAGCTTGGCCAGGGCTCTCCGAAGGTCACCCGCGGTTCACTGGTGTCTTTCTGGAGGAAACTCTGCTACCAAACAGGCAGCTGCTGCTTGCAGAGCTCTGTGCCCTCCGTACCAAATGAGGATCGATCCACTTCACGCAGATGCTGTGACACGGCACGCTTGCTAATGTCAGTGCTGGCGGATCAACGCTGCACGCACGGAGTAGCACCAGATGGGGCCGATGGAGCAGCCTTTGGTGAGCACCACTGACCAAGGCCTCCCCGGCTGCCCTGGACATGGGGTTACACCAACGCTGTGGCTCTTTCCACACCGTGCTGCTGGAATGGTGCCTTAACACTGTGTCTGGGCTGAGGTGCAGCGAGCTCTTGCCATTTGTTCACATTCTCTGGGTTTTTATTACTTTTAAAACCCTTTCTTTAGGCACTGAGAGGCCCCACTGTGTGAATTTTCTATAGGGTTACTTCTGAAATGTAGAATGAATAAATGAGCTACAAAAACCAATTTATCCATGCCAGGAAAGCCAGAGGGCCCTGGGTCTGTGACCTACTGCTTTCACCATGAATAGTGAAATTTATTTCTGCGCGTGTGGTCTGGGACCTGACTCACTACAGCGGGAACTTCACTTTGGGTGGGGAGCAGACCCTTCCTCATCACTCACAGGAGGATCTCATCGAGCAAACCAGTGGCAACGTCCAGGAGGGCCGCGGGGACAGGGGCGGCAGTGGGGAGGCTCTCAGTTACAAGGGAAGATGAGGGCCTGGTCCAAGTCTGGGAGATGGTGCGAGGTTGACTATGGCATGGGATGAGAGCCTGGGCATGGAGAGGCAAAGCAGTGACGGGATGGTAGCGCAGGGCTGCGGCGCGGCTGCCACCGCCCTGGCGTCTCTGCCACCTATGGCCTTGCGGCAGTCGCGCTCCAACGCCACGGAGGAGCACGGAGGACGAGCACTGAGCTGCATCCCCATCCCCATCCCCGTCCCCGAGGGCCTCCGTCTCAGGCAGCGCTGGGTGCA
>NW_010188797.1:0-4179 GCF_000695765.1 Mesitornis unicolor
GGCTTGGCAAGCACTTCTGTCAGCTCCCTTAGGACCCTGGGATGGATCTCATCTGGGAAGACTATAAGTTCACAAGAAACCCTCTGAATCTCTTGGGAAATTTCTTTCAAGACTTGAAGTGTTAAATTTAATATAATTTTAAATTATTTTTTTTTCATGAAAAATGACATTGAAAAAACCTAAAGTAGGGATGAGATATAATTAAGATCTCAAATTAATCACTGTCTTAGTTAAACTTCAATATGAGGTATGTATCAAAATGATAAATTACAGTACCATAGGTTGACAAATATGGCTTATTTAACAACATTATCCTGAAAGAATAAATTAAACAAAACATTGAAATCATAAGTGGGTTTTTTTCCACACTAAGGGAAAGACACTTTTTCTTCCAATAACTGAATATTTCTTAAAGCAGAAGAAATGATAGGTTACTCATTGGTTAACTTTCAAATAAAGATGTTTTTGCGGATATTAAAACAAATTAATATATTTTCATTCATTTTGCCTGGAACAAAAATATACATGGTTCTGTGGCTCTCTAATCAATCAACGTCCTTCCTCCCTTTGTCCCTTCTTTCCTTTCCTTCCTTCCTTCCAATTTATCAAAGAAAATTTTGCACCTAACAGACAACAGCTTAAGTCCAACTGGTAATTAAAACACTAGTTCTATAGTAAAGCACATGTGCATGAGCTTTTTTCCTAGAAATTATATGTTATTTTGCAAATTAAAGAACAAATGAAGAGAAGTCATTCTCTCTAAAATAGGATGGCATATTCTTAGCACCGATAACAATCTTTAATTCTATTTCTTCATACTGTAAATAAAGTGACACAGTCATCCATACTGAGCCTTTGAGGGGTACTAGTGGTTAAATACTCTCTCCCACACAGTCCCCTGCCTGCAAGCCAGACCTATAGTCTTGGACAGTGTACATCTTGCCTGGACCCTAGACCCATAATTTCACAGAGCAATTGTTGTTTTTTCAGCTTTACAACTGCTACTTCATGCAGTTCACTCATGTGAGTGGTAATAATATGGCCAAGAGAAACCTTAAGCAGAAAAATGGCTGGGATGGGATTCTGAGGGAAAGAGTGAGGGAAGTATGATCCCTGATGGTGTTGGTATCTAGCTCAATCCTGCTAGTTAGGAGAAAAGTTCTGGCTATGAGCAAGCACATCCAGGACACCAATGCCTAGATGCACAGTTGCCTTCAAGAGTTTGGCCTCCTTAATCATGCTACCTCATCTTAAGATGAAGTAGGACTGCTGGGAAGAAATTAAACTACCTGATCAAGGCAAAGAAGGACATAACCAAAAGTGGACTTGCTTACCTCAAAAGGGCCTTTAAAAATAGTCTTGTCAGGGGACAGACACCTAGCAAGACAGTAGAAGATAATTGAGCCCAGGATTAGAAGGAAGGCTGAGAAGCAAGTAGTAAAATTGGGATGCTAGACTTTAAGACATCAATTTTTGATTTATTTGGGGAATTGTTATGCAGAATCTCCTGGGAAGCAATTATGAGGAGGAAGGGCAGTCAGAGAGACTGCTGATTTTTTTTAAAAGACAAGCAACTATTTTAAGGTGAAGTGAACTTTGGCAAATGACTCATGAGGCTAACAAGGGAACTTCTTAATGAACTAAAATGCAAAGTTCAGGAAAAAGAAAAAAAAACTGGAAAGAAAAAAGATAAACATGAAAGAGTAAAAAAGCTTCAGTACTTAAGGACAAAATGAAGGTGTTCAAAGTCCAAGGAGCACTAACACCAGCGAGAGGTGTTATGGGTTATAAAAAGGGATTTTACAAGTACGCTACTAGCAAAAAAAAAAAGGACAGGGAAAAATGTGGATACACTGGTGAGTAGAGAAGACAACAATGCACAACATGGAAAAGGTCAAAGAATTCAATGTCTTTTGCACATCATTCCTAAGAAACATCTTAATGTATCAGTACAGTTGGGAAAGAGAGAGGCAGACAGTTCTGCGTGTGTGGTAAGTGAGAAGTTCCATTTGGTCACATTCATAGATTCACTCAAGGGTACTGAAAGAGCTGTATCATCAAGACTGAAAAGCTGCTGTCTGTATCCTTGAAAACTTATGGCAATCAGTGGTAGTTCCTCATGACCAGATAGACTAGTGATACATCTGTCCTAATGAAAGTAAGAGAGACCACAACAGGCAATATAAACTAGTAACCGTTCCCTCAGTTCCTGGAAGTAGCCTGAAAAGCACACTTTTCTAATCCATTTTCCAGCACCTGAAGGATAAAGGTAATTGGGAATAGTCAGGACAGACTTAGCAAGGGCAAATTATGCTTGATAAACCCAAATTATATTTAAGAGCATGAAGCGACAAGTGACCATTGCCTGCAGCAGCTTTAGGGCCTGGAGGTTTCTCTTGTCCAGCCATAGAAGCCCAGCCTGGGGCACCTCAAGACCTGGAGGTGTCTGACTCAGTTCAATGGACCTCATTGCTGCTTTTCCATTTGCACATCTAAGCAGTTGCACAGCTGAGCATGTATCCCAGAGAAACAGAAACACAAGACACTGACATGACTGGCTGCAGACTGCCACAGGCAGGGTGCTGCCTTCAACAGCACCTACCTACAGGACTCACATAAAACACAAACACTGGCAGCCAAGTCTCCTCTTCAGCTGGCAGACATAGGTGGTCACTCATGTAGTCATGCACACTGAACTGTCTGGGTACACAAGCACATGTACAATTGTGGATCCCTCAAGTACCAGCACGACCCCTCTGTCTGCCCAGCTTCCCTGCCCAGATCCCAGGTACTTGTAGCTGTCCTATGGGTCCCCCACTCACTGGCTGATCCAGCTTTATGCTCATTAGCAAACACTCAACACTCACACACTTGTCCAGCATGGACTCTCCACCTCATCCCAGATCCAGAACCTCCTATGTGGAGGTCTGCTGGTCAATGACACAGTTTGGAGAAGATACAGACAGTTGCCCCCCAGCATGAGGCACGCAGCCTGCTCCAGCTGCTGGTGCCCAGCCGCTCACTTGCTTCACTCATGCTGGTTCCTCCCACTAGCTGTTTTTTGAGACACACACTGTTCTGACCCCAGTGAGTGGCAGCCAAGACCCCCACCCACTCCAATAGCTGGCACTGAGACCCCCTTTGCTCCCATAGCTCATATCACAGGCCAGAGGCACCTACACCTTCAGTCTGACTCCAGTAGCTGGCACTCGGGCCTTGAAGCCCTCACACACATGAGGATAAAAAATGGGATTGCACTGAGGGTTAAAAAAGGATTTAGTAAGGAGGTAGGAGAGATTGTGGTGATCAGGTGCAGGGCTCAGTCAGACAAGTGTACTGACCAGGCCTGTTTTTCACACAGACATCACAACACTCACAAAATGATAAAAATGAAAAAGAATAGCACAAAATTATTTGTGATTTGAAACAAAATACCTTATGTTAAGTCTTTAAAAACCTATAATAAAGAAAATGAATACTCTGAAGTATGTGATTTTATTGCAGTACTTAAGAACCTAGCATAAGAACTAACAGATGCTAATACTAAGGGGTCTGTAATTTAGCAGATAAAAGTAGAACAAGAGCCAGTGACTGGAAGTTTAAGACTCAGAATTAAGAAGCCTTACTTCTAAGTGAGGCAGAGTGATCAGTGGAATCACAGAAAGTGATAGTTTTCTTAAATCTTAAACAGCTGAACTTGTTTCCAGAAGTTATTCTTTAGCCAAATGCAAGTTAGTGATTGCAGTATCAAAAAAGTGGTGTGAAATGCAATAAAAATTAACATTAATTCCACAGGCCTATTTTTCTTTACTCTCTCCCAACCCACACAGGAATGGTGAGAACAATACAACAAAAAGGTAAAATATTTAAAATTAATAAGCACCAAGGCAACCTGGTATTGATTTCATAAAGAGTGATTCCTTTCTGTGCTACAGCACTACAAGTACTTCTGACACTAGGATTAACGTGATAGTCCTGAGGCAATGCTGTATTGTGACACAGAGACTACACTGAATCAAACGGAAGAAAAGAAGTATTTTCCCAGCCAATACTTATTTTATTTAGTGACAACGTTAAGTATTAACTGTGAGAGTGTATTTTGGAATTGTTACTTATGATTTTAAAAACACTTGCTAGGAAGATGTCACATGGCTATGTATCTCTGTATGATACATGGGA
>NW_010188797.1:4210-12434 GCF_000695765.1 Mesitornis unicolor
AGTATTGATTTATGGTTTTACCAGATAAAATATTTGAAGGATTTTGAAACTTTTAATAGCGTGAACTTCTTGTTTTGTTTTTTCTTGTCTGGATTGATGCTGAAGTATCAATAATATGACCAAAAGCAGGAAAATATTCTGCTGTTGTTAATCACAACATAAAATTTGTGCAACTTACAAGTGGAGTTACTCTGCAAACACACCAATCTAAAAAAATCACATTGCCACGTGACCTAGCACCATATTTTATACTTTACATATGTATTTATTCTTTCTCCAAACTTTGCTCATGATTTGATAATTTCCTCTTCATTTACTAAATTAATTTTAAAATAATGCAGATCGTAACTTTCTCTTTGCTTTCCCTATACCAAGTGAGTTCAGATCTATCACATTAATAACTGTCTTGAAGAATGGTACAATGAAGTCAAACCCTGATAAGCATCTTTCATGTTTTCTATTCCCTTGAATATATAGCCATTTTATTTCTGCACCACATTCTCTGGACAATAGATACAAATCTATGAACAGGCATTGTTCGGATGTTTTCTGTCCACAGTTAGTATTCCAAGACCAAAAGGATATGCTAGATAATTTTATGTGACTTCCTAGACAATGTGCCAGATATTTGTACATTCAGCCAAAAGAAAGAAAATCCAGCACCTTTTATTTTCTTGTTATCCAACAGGCTGAATGAAAGTAAAAAATCAGAATTTATATTGCCTTGTTATATTCAGTATGTTTCCTTGTTAGATTTAGTGTGTTTCATTTTCAGAACAGTTGTTTCCATGATGAATGTATCTGTTTAGATAATTTAAGCATTCTCCAATTTAAACTGTGGTTTTTACAACTCCACCTGGCAAACACTTTTTGAGTGGACTTCTTATACAGACCACTCCAACATTAAACAATAATTTGTTAGTACTCCTTTAAACTTTTATATGAAGTTAGTAATGACATTGAATGGCTGGCTGAATATAGCCAGTACTTCATGACCCTTACCTAAATCCAGGATTTAGGTGTAACCACATTTCTGAATTCTGATACTCAGGAGAGCTAAAAACAGTTATCCAATTTTTCACATTCTCTAGCTCTATACCAACTGCCAAGAATATTTTTAGCATCTGCTAGTATTTCTGATCTACATGCTTCAATAAACCTGTATATCAGATACCAATTTTTCTTAGTATTGCTGAAACAAATGCATTATAGATCCCTAGAAGTCACTAGATGGAAATCTTATTCCATTAATAAACACCGTATGTTTCATTTTTTCCTCCATACCTTCCATTACCCATAAAGATAAGTTTTGAAATTTTTAACATTGTTCTCAAACCTCTCTCAAAAGCATTTCAGCAGAATTGCTGAATTCCTATAGCACCCCTCCAGTACAAACATGAAGATCATTTCATTATTTATACAGTGTCTAATAATTCAGCTTTATAATTCAGCTTTAAAAAGATGTGTAGCAGTACAAAAAGAGGTAATATTATATTTCATAACACTATTATAATTAATTTCAATTAATCTTCAGGACATTCAAAGTTTTCACTGTAAGAATAATCTATGTATTAAGGTTTTTTTTCCTTCCCCATGATCAATAAGATAACACAAAAATGTTTATAATGTTAAGCTTGAATAAAGATTGCTATAAATTCTAGCAGTAGATTTGTTAATGAAGTGAATTATTTTAATATCTGCTACCTGTTTAATAGCTGTAAAATAACCCAGTAAGAACTGAAGCCCTGTGCTGTGTGTGCCAAGCTGCTATGTTGCTTTCTTTCTCAGCAGCTGTATTTCCCGCCCTGTGCTCTCAATGAATAAAGCTGCTTATGTATCTTAGGACAACAGGAAATGGAAAAGTGCATCAAATTCTTCTATTCTGAAAGCAAAATAATCAGAAATGAAATAAAGAGGACACAGCTACACTGTGACTTTGCCTAAATTATCAAATAGGGGATTAAGTATAGCATTTCTCCTCCATGCATTAATACCCACACGTTACACAGACCCTGAAGGATACTGAAAGAAAAAAAGAGAAGAGATGCCAGAAATCTCTCCAGAAAAAAACAGACACGGAATCAGCAGACTTGTAACTCCCCCATTGCTCACTCTAGCCAGCAAAGCTGCGTCGCTAGACTGTGATCAAATGATAAATTGCTGCTGGTAATTTCTGCAGCTCAACTATTTTTCTTAAAATCCCTCCTTTATTTTCAATGCATCTCACCATTTTCTGTTGTCACTTTAAGTGAAGTCTTTTTGAGTAATCTGTTACAGTTTTCTGTCATGAAATCCCTTTTTTCCAGGGATATTGTGCTATATAGTCACGAGGAAAAAGACTGGGGAGTGTCAGACAACAAAAACCTCAACATGAGCTGGCAATGTGCACTTGAAGCACAGGCAGCCAACTGTATCCTGGGCTGCATCAAAAGAAGTGTGGCCAGTAGGGAAGTGATTCTCTGCTCTTGTGAGACTCCACCTGGAGTACTGTGTCCAGTTCTGGAGTCTCCAAGACAAAAAGGACATCGACGTGCTGGAGCAGGTCCAGAGGAGGGCCATGAAGATGATCAGAGGGCTGGAGCATCTCCCCTTTGAGGACAGGCTGAGAGAAATGGGGCTGTTCAGCCTGGAGAAGAGAAGGCTCTGAGGAAACCTTATTGCAGTCTTCCAGTTCCTGAAAGGGGGCCTATAAGAAAGCTGAGGAGGGACTTTTTACAAGAGCAGGTACTGGTAGAATGAGGGGGAAAGGTTTCAAAGTGGAAGAGGGTTGATTGAGGCTAGATATTAGGAAGAAATTCTTTACTGTGAGGATGGTGAGACACTGGAACAGGTTGCCCAGAGAAGTTGTGGATGTCCCAGGAAGTTGTGGAAGTTGTGTCCAAGGCCAGGTTGGACAGGGGTTTGAGCAACCTGGTCTAGTGGGAGGTGTCCCTGCCCATGGCAGGGGAGGTGGAACTAGATGATCTTTGAGGTCCCTTCCAACCCAAACCATTCTATGATTATATGATTCTATGTATTTCTCAGATGTGCTCTTTCTCAAGTAATAGAGAAATGGAGCATAGAATAGTATGTGCACAATGGTACCAAAGCCATCCCAAGTACGCCAATTGACAATGAGCAAAGAAAGGAGAGAAAGAAGGAGAGAAGCAGAGAAAAATGGAGGGATGGAGGGTACAGACTGTGGCTTATGGTATTGATAGTAGGAGGCCAGAGTGGGTATTTCTGCGGTCTAGTCTGTACTTAGTTTGACTGGATGCAACTGCAGGAGCTTACAGATGATGGCCCAGTATAGTAGCTCTATTGAAGATACTATTTTATATCTTTGTATTCACATTTTTATTTCCAGGAGACCAGAAAATTAATATGTTCCTCTATCTTATGATCAAGAAACTCCACAGTAAATTCATATTTCTGACAGATTCTGTCAGGTACTTTGGAGATTCTCGTCAACTTTCAGCTCAACTGCAAATATATCAAGGAGAATGGGAGGTCAGAGATGTTGGTGAGCTTTGTTTATTTGGGTTTTGGTTCATTTATTTATTTATTTATTTTAAAGATAGTGAATAGTAATGCATCCCATTTAACCATCTATGTCATATATTTCCAAACATTTAAAATAAAAGTATTTTAAATGATTACTTACTATGAAAGGTATGTTCCTTCTTTTTCAAATCACACCTGGATCTAATCCCTTCAGATATATGTCTCTTCTGCTAATCCTTCTCTCTCATGCTACCTCTGTCTATCATTTTACTTTATTGCAATGATAAGTTGCTAATCATTTCTATCTTAGGTTTCAAATTACAAATCCATAATGAAGCACTTAAGTGTGTGGTCTGAGGTACTAAGTATGCAGATGTTTCATCAAGAAGCTAAAAAGGAGCTACTGGGCAATCAAAAATTTTGAAAATTGGATACTAGGTAGAACCAGATCTGAAAATGTTGATTGCAGGGTTATACACATTCACAGAGAGTACAAGAACAGAAATGGAGATTGCCTTGATGTGATTATCATTTAAATACACCTATTCTCTCATGTCAAGGAATGATACATGAAATGAATGTAACATAATGAGTTTTCATTTCTTTGCTAGCTGGGTATAAAGACAGGTAGCTTCATAGGAAGCCAGAAAAACAGGAACTGAAAGAAAAATTCTGTCACTGAATTAAGCTGTCTTGATGCAGCTCTTAAAAACATAGATCTGGCTCTAGGAAGGGAGACTCCAGTGAACTAAAACTTTGGGGTCTAACCTATCTTCTTTCGATATTACTGATTTCACAAAATAAAGATTCAGATTCAAAAAGGATGAATATCAAATTCGAGGTAACAAGTTTGTTCTAAGATGCTGATTTCTGTGGTTGAAGGTAAAATTTCCCCACACTCGTCAGTGATTTAGGAGCTTGAGTTCTATTAATCAGCATGTTATTTTAGACTGGAAAGGAGCTATGTGTGGAATCCGTCCTATGTACAAACTGAACTGTTAGTGATCTTCCATTTTATGTTCTAACACTCTCTATCATAACTGAAATGCATAGTACACTGTTAGCATTAGTAGTGTAAAGCCTTTTGGCAAAAAATGTATAAGGACAGCAGCTAAAACCAGATGTAGTGAATTTGAGTTTCACAATTTATGGCATCAAATAAATGGTAAGGAATGTTACATATTTTCCTAAAATGCATGAGAAGTATACACTATATTTTGCTTACCTAAAAAGCCATAGGAATTGCATAGTGCATTTCTAGGTAACATTTTTGTAGTAAAGCTACTACTGAACAAAGTTACCGAACACTAGAAAAAATTAAGAATACAAAATACCTATAATCTAGCCAAAACCAGTTGTTACACTTAGCTTGAATTAATAGACTACAAAGTAGCTATAATCCAGCCAAAACCAGTTACACATAGCTTGAATTTCTATTTTGTAAATTACCTCTTGCTTTATGTGCAAGCCAGAAAAGAGAGTGCGTGTAATTGCCTCATTTATTTTCTATAATAACTCAAGGGACAAAAAAGCCAGGAAAATTATTCTACGGTTTTCATTTCATATCTTGACATAAGAACAAATAGGATGGAATTTCTATATGAAGTAGCATTCTAATGCATCATACCTAAAGGTAAGCTATGTCAATGGCTGAAGACATTTTACTGGAGAGTTATTTTGGGCTATATTTCTATGGCAGCCTTTTATTGCATTATCATTTTTCAATTATTTTCCTAGCTATCAAAGTGTTACTCAGCTAGTTACTTTCTCAGAGATTAGTTTCTGTTGCAGGTGGGATGGAGCATGGTACAATGGCCTCAGAGCTTCTCAAGGCAATTTACTATAGCTCCTGGCTTGCTGACACAGACAGTTAATGGAAGCAGAAAGATAGTGTCGTTACGTCAATTTAAAAAAAGAAAAACCCCCACAGTTTCTGTTTATATCCTATAAACACATGCTAGAATTCATAGTCCCAGTGCCAAGAAAGTGACTTAAAAAAAATGGATGGATTATATATTCCAGCTCTTCAAACATTGCTAAAGTAAGTTTGATCAAAAACAAGATCCTTTCTGGAACATACATATAATATTATGAACTTCTGGACTTCAGGAATACATATGACTGCTTATATACTTCAGTTTCTGTTTGAAAACTGTAGACATGAAAACTGAAAGAGAGAAGTAGCTTCATATCAGTTCAGAGAACTGTCAGCATTACTCCTGTGCAAATGTATGAGAAGGAATCGGTCCATAAAACATGCCGATATAAACTCAACTATCTAGTGAAATTCAAGACCAACTAGTAATGTATTGGTTGTAATTTGAATAAGCATACCTTAAAAAAACTGGAAAATTTTTGATTATGTTTTTCAGAATTTAATAAATTGGGCATTATTAAAGTGAAGTTCAAAAACCATTTGTCTCTGGATGGGACCATAGACGGTCAAGTTTTAAATATTTTGGTTTCAGACATGAGTTTACGCATCTGAATGACGCATGAAAAGCAAACATTGTAACTTGCATAAGATTATATATGTGTATTTGTATAAATTTTTCTGGAACATTTAGTTTTGTTATGTATAGAGAGAAAAAAATCCAGAAGCATTGTTAAAGAATGTCTTACCTTCATAGTAAACTTTAAACCCATGAGCACTAACTGCAAAGTCACTTGTCAAACGCAGTGAAAACACAGATTTTGTACTTGTCACAGGTGGAGGAAGATGAAATCCTGTTAACCTAAGAAACAAAAACACCACAGCTCATGGTTAATTGTCTGAAAAATAAAAACTGTGTGACATGTTGCTTTTTCAAACAATGTTTCATCATGGGAAGAGGAACTGACTTAAAAGCATACAGTTTATATTACCGAAGAAAAAGATTTTTATGTAATAGATTCAGAACTCAATATCAAATATTAGTGGCTTTCATAGACACTGAAACACGTAAGGTGCATCGGCTTGAGAAAACTGTACTTAGTAGACATGATAGTAAGAATTAGAAACTAGACTTTAAAAAAGGTCCAGATTATCAGTAGATTAAAAAAACCCTAAACCACCAGCCAATTTACACTATTTAGGGTTATACTGAAACATTTATTGCATTGCACTTTATATGTAGAATTCTGTTAAAATTTGTAGAGGATTAATTTTCTGCAGCAATATGATCAAAGAAAAGGGATCGACAAGGGACCATGATTCACTTTAATAACAGGATCTAAGATAATTTAAACTATGTTATTTCTGCTTCCAAATAAAACAGAAAATCCAAAGAGCATCTCTGTGAAATCATACATTCATAAAGAAAGCTTTCTTGCAAAGAGTATACGGGGTCGCTAGGTTTTGGGTTTTGGGTTTCTTTTGGTTGGTTGGTTTTGTTTTGTTAAAACCACTATGTTTGAGACACAGATGAAAGGACAGATTTTGTGTATTCATAGCATGGCTGATATGCTCTACTGATACTCAGGTCTACACATTCTTTTCATTTGATGTACATATGGTAACTCTTATTTTCTCTAATCTAGGAGAATAACCTCATCAGTGTTCATACCAGACCAATAAAAACTTTAGTATTTATCTCTCAAAAATATGTAAAGTTGAATAATTAAGCTGTGTGTACTCACCAGTAGAATCTAGACATATCTTTGGAGCTTAGTTAGCCATTTATAGCCACTTGTGTAGCAGATTAAGATTATTCATTTTATTAATACTTAACATTAAATCTTTGTCAGGTGTTTATAGCTGAGTCCTATTTTTACTTATTACTTTAATTTAGCATTATAGAAAAATGAGGTCAGAAGGGACCTGTGAGGAGGTCAGATAGTCTAATCTCCTGCTCAAAGTAGGATTAACATGAGAGTTAGTCCAGGTTGCTCAAGATTTACCTTTTCCCTTTCCATTCTTAGAATAAATTCACCATTTCTTCCTCTTTTTTTTTTATACACACATTCACAATTATGTTTTGATGTACCGTTATGTGTGAAATATAAAACTGAGTGTTCACACACGCAAACAACCTCCAAAACTCTTCATTACTTTGTTAAACATTTGGATAGGAATCATAAAAAGTTTTATATTTTTCCGTGTTGACTATCATAGAAACACAGAATGGTGGGGGTTAGACTGGACCTCTGAAGATCTAGTTCAACCTTTCTTCTAGAGAAGGATAAGCTAGAGAAGATCACACAGGAACATGTCAAGGCAGGTTTTGAATGTCTGCAGAGAAGGAGACTCCACAACCTCTCTGGGCAGCCTGGCCCAGGGCTGTGTTCCCTCACAGTAAAGACGTTTTTCCTTATGTTCATAGAATCATAGAATGGTTTGGGTTAGACTTTAAAGCTCATCCAGTCCAATCCCCCTGCCATGGACAGTGACACCTCTCACTAGACCAGGTTGCCCAAAGCCCTGTCCAACTTGGCCTTGAACACTTCCAGGGAGGGGGTGAATCTCCTGTATTCTAGGTTGTGACTATTGCCTCTTGTTCTGTTGCTGGACACAATTGAAAAGAGTCTGGTCCCATCCTCCTGACATCCACCCTTTAGATATTTATAAGCACTAATGAGATTCCCCTCAGTCTCCTCTTCTCCAGGCTAAACATACCCAGCTCTCTCGGCCTGTCCTCAGGCTATCTACTTGATGTTATTAATAGATACTCTAAATTAATGGGTGTTATATTGTTGTTTTTTTCTTAAGCAGTCTTTGGCAAAAAAATAAAACACAATAGCCTGTCTTTCCTCCCCCGCCCCC
>NW_010188797.1:12458-24280 GCF_000695765.1 Mesitornis unicolor
ACTTATTACCCTGTGCCCTTTCTGAAACCATTGTTAAAGATATTGCAATATCCAATGTATACTATTGGTTACAGTTATGAATGGTATGAAAGCCAAAGGATAAGATGATATTACTCATAGCATAATAACCAGAAAATTTAAAAATATGAACAAAAGTAACAAAGACACTTATGGAAGTGTATATACAGTTATAAATATATCTCTGTAGCAAGTCATCAGTATTGAAACCATTGTTAAAGATATTGCAATATCCAATGTATACTATTGGTTACAGTTATGAATGGTATGAAAGCCAAAGGATAAGATGATATTACTCATAGCATAATAACCAGAAAATTTAAAAATATGAACAAAAGTAACAAAGACACTTATGGAAGTGTATATACAGTTATAAATATATCTCTGTAGCAAGTCATCAGTATGTTTATCCAAAAAACTATTCTTTGTTTTGTCATTTGCATCTTCATGAATAATGTCTTTAAAACAAGACTAGATTAAAGGATTCATATTAATATGCAAAGATGGAGAATTATTTACAGACTATTTAGGACTTTTTAAAATGCTTTTAAAAATTTGATTATGAGAATATATTTGATATAACAATAAAACAAATTAATAAAATTCTTACCTCTCCCAAATCGGCATATGCACATTTCTTTGACAGGTAAATATCAGTGCAATTTTCCCATTAGCTTATTCATAAACCAATAAATATAATAATTCACTGGTAAGTACAACTACTTGAAAGTAAGCTGACTTAGCATAAAAATAAGCCAATAATTTGAGTAAAACTTTAAATTGCAGCACACAGCAGGTGTAGCTGGTATCTCTTTAATTAGTCAATGATTTGAGGGAATTGTGGGTCTAAACACATACATAGTAGAAAAGAAATAGACATTTATCCCAAATTGTTTAGTTTTATGAGTGGTACATATGCACAATTTAGATGGGCAGGGGAATTTTAAAATGAACACATATATTACTGGTGTGGCAAGCAATACAGCTTCTCATGTGAAGCAGATCATTATTAGGGTCATTTGATACCATTTAGCTTTCTGGAACATGCCTCTCATCACCATCAATATGCTGTATTTACTCAGAAAGGTTCAGTTTGTTTCTGGTTTTATTGCTACACTTAAATTTATATGAAAAAATGCAGAGGTTTTCTTTGTTATTTAGTGAATGCAGAATTAATTAAAATTGTTAATAAGTAAAAATATAATATGTGAATACAACTTGCTAAAATATTATAAATTTTCAAAAGGGAATGTAATGTAATTTGCGCAGGTGATTGAAGTAATCTAATACTTGACTATTACTCACTGGGTACTACAGTACATTGACCTCAAAGCTTAAGTCTCACTTTTATGTGTAACTAAAAAAACTCATAAATGTTAACTAGAAGAGTTTTCTTTGCCATTTAAAATAAAATACAGCAAGTACATAACTGCAGAAGAGACGTCAGGTAAGCAGCAAGATAATGTATGTGCATAGGTCTGATTGTCACTTGCTCAGACCAGTCACAACTAAACGGCTAACTCAGAGAGAGTGCCATGGTAAAAGCAAAACTTTAGGTGGGACACTTATGCAACACAAGCAGTTATCTTCTTAAGCTGGTATCATCTGCATATTAAACACATTTAAAATTCAAATTTCCTATAGCTGAGTTGGTTTTTTATCTACAGCAATTTTCTCTTACATTTCATTTGCATATATCATTCCATTTGTAACAACTTTTTTCAAATTTAAAATACTTAATGAAGTGGTTCGGCTGTCTCTCTACTGCTATTTTGGACATTGGGAGCTACTGGAGACGTAAGCACATTGCTGGTAGATGTGACATTGGACCAACATGAGATCCGTGCTCTTCTGGAGAGGTGGAGGCCAGGCAGAATCCCTTAGAGAGCCTCGATCTGCCTATATGTGATGTTAGGCACTATGATCACCCCTTTATAGGTCATGTGCCTTATGCCCACAGGAAATGGACAGAATATGTTTCCACCTAGTAGACTTTGAAGTTGGAATGCAAAGTATGAAATTAGTTAGGTGGATACCAAAAGACTACAGACAATTCTAGGAGTATGGGAAAAGGTTGAGATATATTTTTGTTCATTTAGCTCTTCTACATTAGAAAGATCAGTTGTTCTTCTAGAAAAACTTCTCTACAGAAATTCTGTAAAATCAGTAGTAGATATGGTGAAACTAAAGTTGATATTTCATGTGGAGACATAATATGTATTTAAAATTGTCCTGGTTTGAGCTAAATAGAACTAATTTTTTATTTAGTGATTTTACTTTTCAGCTCAGTCTCTTCTAAGTGGCTGAACTTGCTGAAACTAGCAGCATGTTTTTCCAGACAGTGTTTACTGCTACAAGTGATAATGATAAGGCCAATTGTCTCACCATGGGTACCACGTTTGCGCCTGCAGCTGGGGGAGCAGACCCAAAACTGACCAACTAGGTATTCCATCCCACATTTGGTAACACTGAGCCAGAGAAAAGGGTGTGTAAGATATGATCAAAGATGTATATACAAAACCCCAAGTAGACCCAAGGCTTAGGATAATAAAATCTCCATCAACTCTATCGTACTCTTTGGCAAAGAATTCATCCTGCTGGTTGTTTACCATAACTACCCAACTGGTGCCATCTTCATCCTCCTGAATGTCTCTTTTAGTCAGCTGTTTTATCATCCAATGACCTATCCCTATCTGACCAGGGAAATCACAAAAAGGAAAGGAGGGCCTCCTCTTTCAAAGAGACCTTGAAAGGTTGCAATGAAAACAGATTTAACAAAATAATAATAAGAAACTAATATTAATACCAATATAAAATACATGAAGTTAACCCATATATTGGTTGCGAGCTGGGCAGAAGTGAATGCTAGATGACAAACACTGAGAGCACCACAGCTCCAGTGAGAGCATAACAGTCACAATAATTCGAGGATTAGGCCTTGGGAGCAGAATTTTGAATGAGACCCTCCAGATGTGACAACTGTCGAGAAAAGAGAGGCTGTCTCCAGCAAACTCCCCAATTTATAGTGAGTGTGACATTTATGATATGAAGTACTTCTGTTGGTCAGCTTAGGTTATCTGCCTTGGCTTTTGCTCCTCCTTGCTTCTACATCTGACAAATTTGAAACAGCTAAAGACCTTGATCACTATGGTAACCTGTATACAAGTGCTGGCCAAAACCTAAAACAAAGTGTCTTATCAACTTTATTCCCATCAACTCAAGTGCTGCAGTGTTCTCAAAAATGCAGCGTTTGTGAACAGAAAATTGGTTTTATGATTCTGTCCCAGTGAAACCAGACACTGAGGAAAACCAAAGTTGTTGACAATCCAGAGGGACATAGGAAGGTTGAAAACACCACCAGAGAAAGGTAGATTCCAGGAAGTTTCTGTACAATTTTAACTGTATTATCAATGAGATTTTCCTGTAACATTTAGTTACTTGGCATATGAGTGTTAGCAATATCGTAAGTGGATTAGTAGTAACAACTGTCATACTCACTGTTATATTTTTATTTGTTAAGACTTCTTGGCAAAATAACGCAGATTTTATTTGATTCCTCAGACGTCTCTAAGTACTCAGGATGTAAGTGCAGAAAATTTCCCAATATACAAATGTAGTGACTAAAGGGTGTCTGTTTCCAGTTGAGAGACTGGTTTTGAAGAAATCTGTGTCATGTATGGGGAAGTTCTCTGACTCCATCCTTACATGTTTTTTCAGTAACAGAAAAGGTCAAATAGAGTCTGCAACAAAGCATTATCTTATATCTGCAGGAATTTCTAAATATTCTGTCACCATTAGACATTAGTTTAATTAATTAGTTTAATTAATGGTGACAGAATATTTAGAATAAACTACAGTAAATAAATTCTAAGAAATATTATGTTTTAATCTATACAAAAATCTGGAGTAATCTCTTTTTGCTTTAAAAGTGACTGAAAATTACATAATTGTTTTCTTTCAGACACACTATTTACAGTGTGTATCACTGTGTCTCTTCAGCCTACAAGTTACTATATTTTGGCACATACTATAGATTCCTTAAAAATGTGCATACAACAATAAACAGTTGCATCTCTGTCTTTCTTTTTTAAAAGTGGATTTAAGAAGACTATTACTCCAAAACTAATTATAATTTCTCCCACTTTCTTTTTTAAATCATCTATATCCTAACTTTAAAATGACAAATGATTTTATATTTACAGTTCTCACACTCTTAGGGATTCTGACTGGAAATTTTAGAAGCTTTATCTTTCATTTATTTTCTGCTTTTACTGTGATAACCTTAGGATAAACTTTAAACATATATGAAGTGAACTTTTAGCTGCATGCTGGACTTTAAACTCACAAGCCCTTGAGGAAAGACAAGTTCCCAACTGCAGGACCAAATTAGAGCAATCTTTTAATAAGTGCAAAGTTATAATTATGGAAATTAGTCTTGATTAGTCTTACAAAACTGCTCCTAGATATTTTTTTTTTACTTGAGAATGCAGTGTGATGAATAAGGTGAAAGCATTTCCTCGTTGTATATCTTAGATCATTGCTGTTTGACAAAGCATTTATTAGGCTTTTTATTGAAAAAAAAATAATTGAAAGGCTTTTTTTTCAGGTTCGCAAATTTCTAGCTTTTCTACAGACTGCTATTGATTTCCAAAGAAAATACAGTTCATCTACAATGTTTTAGTTTGGGATTGAATAGTATATACAAGAGATTTGCCAGATCTTTTCAGCAAATAGCAGTCTCTCACTTGATCTCAGTAAACTTTTGATTAGCTCATAGAAATTCAACAAGAAGTGTACTAGGCTAAGCTGAAAGGTGTAACAAATGTTTGCCCCTGATTTATATAAAATAATGCAGAAATGTAAAACATATCAACATGCCAACTTATTGTAACTTTGACTGTAGCATTAGAAAGACTATCAAAATCCATCCATTCTCACTTTCAGTTTGATCTCCAAAGAACCCTTTATTCTTAAAGTCAAAGGGAGAAGATGGATTCTGAAAAAGAATTGGTATAGCAGGCAAAATGCCAAGTATAAAATAAAAGTAGGCAAAATGAACTTCTTTATATCTTCACTGAGCATCGTCCCCACAAATAAAGCAAAACTTTCTGAAGAGAGTAGAAAGGTTATTCCATATTTAGCTGTTTTCAGGAAGTTTAAATAGCTGATATATTCAAAGCACAGATAAAATATTTCTAATTACATATTTTACTTTTATAATAGAAATGTAACTTTTCTTTTTCTTCCACTAGGAAATTGTGCTGGTTTTGGCTGGGATAGACTTAATTTTCTTCATAGTAGGAAATGTGAGGCTTTGCTCTGGATTTATACTAAAAACAAAACACAGGGATGTCTTAGTTATTGTTGAGCAGTGCTTACACACAGCCAAGGCCTTTTCTGCTTCTCACATCACCTCACTACTGAGTAGGCTGGGGGTGCACAAGAAGTTGAGAGGGGACCTAGCCAGGACAGGTGACCTCAACTGACCAAAGGGATATCCCATACTATATGATGTCATGCTCAGCATATAAAGCTGGGGAAGAAGAACAAAGTGGTGGACATTCAGGGTTACGGCGTTTGTCTTCCCAAGTAACAGGTGTGCCTGCCAATGTGAAGCAGTGAATGAATTCCTTGTTTTGCTTTGCTTGCACTTGCAGTTTTTGCTTTACCCATTAAACTGTCTTTATTTCAACCAATGAGTTCTCACTTTTACTCTTTTATTATCTCCCCTTTCCTATCAGGGAACAGTGAGTGAGTGTCTGTGTGGTGCTTAGTTGCCAGTTGGTCTTAAACCACAACAGAAATTTTAGTCTCAGTGATATATATGCAACTTGATAATCTTCAGAGAATATTATTCTTAAAATCCTAAGTACATACACAAATGAAGCTGCATAACCAGTGTATTTCTCCTGTTAAACTTAATACAGTCCTCCTACCAATTGTGTCATTTGTTGCTATGTCCAGTAACTTACATTATTTATGCAGACACTACCATCTAATACTTACCAAATAAATACATCTTAAACTTAGTAAGGTGCTGCTGGGGGTTAGTCTTATTGGACTACATGTTGAAGAATTCATTGTTATCTGGTGGAGTCCTATCTGTGCCTTTGTGTATTCATATACACTTTTAATAATTTTCTAAATAGCAGATGATTAGATTTAACATCTAACTAGCCTGATGTTACACCAATTCAATTTAAAATTTAGTGAAATCAGGTCTTTTTCCTGCCAAATTCTTGTTTAACATTTCCAACTAGCTCTGATTATTGAAAAAAAAAAATAGATGCCCTCAGCAGAAGGGATTGCTTATTTGCATTTTCTAAGATAAAAGTACGCTCTTCTCACCCAGCATTTGCTACTATATTTGTTGTGATCAGCATCTGGTTGACTGAAACAAAAGTTTTCTACAGTATTTTTTCTAGGCACTGTTCTATTTTTGTCTTCTATTACTCATAGCATATTTGTTTCTGAGGACCCTATCCCCCTTACATGTGTATGTCATGGCATTTTCTTGTTTTGAATATTGAGATATCGAACAGAAGATCTGATTACTTTATTAAGTATGGATTTTAAGTGTTCAGTGTATCCAGTCTGGCATCTCAGATTCTGACTGCCATGTTAAAATTACATATTTCCCTATTGGCATATTTCTGGTTGCCCTCTTTCATAACAGTGCAAAGTCTAGCATCTATTTCCCTTTCAGGTTTTTCTGTGGTCTTTTATTTTCTTGTGCCTCTTCCATAATAAGTCAGACATGTAAACATCTCTCATCTCTAAAAAGCAAACTAAACAACTACCAGTAGAAAGTTCCAGAAGGACTGCAAACCAGCTAAGTAGCAGTGAGTCATGAAAGGTAGTCAACAGAAAAGCTAGGAAAGCCAAGCATGTATTTCACTACCTTTGATGACATCTATGACATTAAATACATCATTTAAACATCAGCATCTTTCTAGAATCTTTTACTCTCTCAATGTCCACTGTAAACTAGGATGAATGCCACAAGAGAGAGAAGATTTTTTTTTCACTCTTGTTTTGTCTTTGCAATACAGTTTACCAAAATTACATTAATCTTGCCAAATACATAAATAGAAAACTTGTTTTATTGAAAATATGAAAAATACACAGGAAACTTACTGTAAGAAAATTGCTTGGGTATCCCAAAACATTCATTCCACAACACATGAAGATTATTCAGGTTGTACAGGACCTCAAGAGGTCTCTATTCCAAGCCTTTTGCTCAAAGCAAGGTCAGGTCTGATGTCAGACCAGGTTGCTTAGGGCTTTATACAGTTAAGTTTTGAAAATCTGTAAGGATGGAGATGGTCCAGCCTCTCTGTGCAGTCAGATCCAATCCTTAATTTTCCATGAGACATACCATTCAATATATATTCATACTATTCATACAGATTCAAATTGTTCTATGTGATAATAATAATTTTCACCTCATCTAAGTAACATACCTAAGTGATCACAAGTACCACAGGAGAGAGGACCTTGCAGTTCAGGTATGCTTTTTCTCACTGCAAACACCAAAATTAGAAAATGCTGTTTTCCTAGTGAAGAAACAGGTCCAAAGATCAAAAGACCAGATTTCAGACTTGTTTTAGAAGCCCTGATTTCTGTAGACAGTTATTCTTCAGAATCATTAATTTAATAAAATCATAGAAGCATAGAATGGTTTGGGTTAGAATGAGCAGGGACATCTTTCATTAGATCAGGTTACTCAAAGTCCTATCTGTCTTGACCTTGACAGCTTACAGGGATGGGGCATCTACAGAGTCTCTGGGCAACCTGTTCCAGTGTTTCATCACCACACAGTCAGAGAAAAAAAAATCTACCTTATAGCTCATCTATATCTACTCTCTTTTGGTTTAAAACCAATACCCCTTTGTCCTATCACTACAGGCCCTACCAAAAAGTCTGCCCCCGTCTTTCTTAAAAGCCACTTTAAGTCTTGAAAGGCCTCAGTAAGGTCTCCTAGAGCTCTAGTTGATGGGTGGAGGAACAAAACAAAGCTCAGAGGACAGTACTAAGGAACTGGAGAGATTGCCAAAGCTGAGAAACACAATGTTTAACACAGCAAGCTACAAAACTGATAGTGAAAGATAAATTTGACTGTAGAACTCCTAGAACAAATAAATGGGTTTTATTTTTTACCATTAATCCAGTAAGAATAAACTGGTTCCACACATAGAACTGCTATAAACCTTTGTTAGTACATATTACTATTTATTTCTTGTACAGATCTTATAAAAGTATTTCTATGCTCACACAAAGATACCCTACTTTCCTTATTTTCCAATATATGTTTGGGATGCATTTTCAGACTTATTTTTTAAATTTTTGTTTTGATAGAAGAATGATAAAAATGAAGCTTCACACTAAAAAGGAAAATGTTTTAAAACAAGTACACCATAACATTTCTGATAGTAAAATAACGCTATTTACATTGTACATACAAATTTAAATTTTTGAGGATCTGAGTCCTGTATCTAATCTGATGGATAATATAAACAACATTTCTATGATTATGTATTTCTGACTGCTTTATTAACTGTCAGAGCTAAATTATTTTCCCTTTGTCTCTTCAATGCTGTGGCCTTTTCTCATATTCTATGCACCCACCTATGAATCCATGCCTTTCTGACCTTTAGGCAGAACAAACCGCGTTCAAACAGCAAGTTCCAAGAACATCAAAGGCTAAAAAGTCAAGGAGCAATAGCAGCTAATCCAGGAGAAGATCAAACGTGCTCCAAAAAGTCCTGATGAATTGGATTGCATAAAAGCTCATGATGACAGTCAAGTCACCACTCACACTTATTAATGAATTTTGGAGGGAAAAATAATAACTTACACTTCACATTTCTGTCTTTTTGCAGATATTTCTATTTTTCCAGCATATTAAAGTAGTCAAGAATAATCAAAATTGAAATAGACTCCTTTTAATCCTTCCTACTTCAATTTTTTCCATTGACCCAGTATATTTTTTTCTTATAGTACTCCAATAATCAAACATCATCCTCTTTTTTGCTAGTGTTCTGCTATACTTTATTATAAAAATAACAATTTAAAGAAAAGCTATTAATTCTTCCATAATAATAGAAAGAATTCTATGAAATTTAGAAGTGGCAAATTAAAACTGATAAGATGAAGTTCAATTACCTTATTGAACTGGTTCGTTCATTAATCCAAGATATTAGAAGGATTCAGAAAAGTATATAATGTGTAACTAATAAGTAAATTCAGAGTTCAGCAATATATCATGGAAAGAATTGTTAGAGTTTTGACAGGGATATGAAAATCTCACAATTCAAGAAATCAATCAATTTCTAGGAAGCGAGTTAAACTGAGACTCTGTAATGTGTGTGTTTTATGTCTGCATTTGGTACAGGTGTCAAGGTCTTGACAGTGGGGGAGGCTTTGTGAGGAGAGTCAGAGGCATGCTAGACACAGCTGGTTCCATCCAGCTTCACAACAGATCCACTGCAGGACACAGCTGTTCCCATCAGCAAAGCTAGTGGCAACTCTGAAAACATATTTAAGGTGCAAAATGCTGCACAAGAAGTGAGGAAAAAAAGTGAGAAAAATAGACCTGTGAATGCTGGGTTTCAGAGAAGAAGGAGGAAGAGTATTTGCTTCAGGCAATGTAGCAGAGCTTCCCTTGCAGTCCATGGAGGACCATGCTAGAGCACATGTCCATACTGTAGTCCATGAAGGGCCCCACACAAGAGCAGATGGATATTCGCTTAAGTAATTGCAGCCCATGGAAAGGATCCACACTAGAAAAGCCCATGGAGGACCCAGGCTGGAGCAGTGAAAAGTGAGAGAAAGGAGCACCAGAAAAGAACTGTTAAGGACCAAACACAACCCCACATTCCTCTTCTTCCTTGTGCTGCACAGGGAGGAGGAAAGTAGAGAAGATAAAGTGGAATGAAGTTGAGCCTGGGAATAAAAGGGTGGGGTTGGAAGGTGTTTTAACTTTTCTCTTTGTTTCTTACCATCGAACTCTCTTTTTAATTGGCAATTAATTGAATTGATTTTCCCCAAGTTGAGTCTGTTTTGCTTGTGACAGTAATTGGCAAGTGATCTTCTCATCTTTATCTTGACCCAGGAGTTCTTTCATTTTATTTGGTCTTGCTGTCCTGTTCTTGAGGGGGAGTGATGGAGTGGCTGAGTGGGCGTCAGCCAAGGTCAACACACCACAACCTCTAACGTTCTTTCTTACACATTCTTACACTTTCTTTCTAATTAGTGTTTAAGTTTTTGAGTGTGCAAGTGTGCATGCACATGTACATGTTGAGAAGTTATTAAAGGTGTTGAATTGCAGCTAAGAGTATTGCAAACTTTATCTGCAGTGCTCTGGAAAAATTCAGTTGATGTTTGCTCTTCCAGTTTTCCTTCCAAGGAAACAGTTACTTACCCACTGAATTAGGGAGAAAGTAAGGAATGTAAAGGCTTCTTTAAAAGAATTCCAATTCAAATACAACTAGGAGTAACTCCTACACTTTTCATATGTCTATTCAATTAGTTTAAATAAGTAAATAGAATTTGTCTTAACAGCCTGTAAAAGCAAACAAGATTGAGCAGAAGTGGCTGACTGGGTTCAAGTTCTACTCTTGCTGAAAATGTTAATAAAAATATCTTATACTTTATTCTAAAATTCATTAACAGATGGACATATGATTTATGAACTAAATTATTTTTGTCAAATGATAATTTTTTCCTGTCAAAATCCAAAAGTGCTCATGCAATCTATTATTTTAAAATAATGATCATAGGTCAAGGCTGAACATTTTTAATTGAACAGCTGCTTTGAACTAAACAATAAATTACTCATCGGTTCCTGCCATGATCATTATATTCTTTACGAAGCATGCTTCTAAAAACTGCCAACATCCATTATCAGTGAGAAACTTTTATAAAACTCTACACTTATTTTTTAACATCCGAAATGAAACAGAAATTATAAATAATTATATTTCCTATAATGGTCAATTAATTTTAATGTAAAAGATAGCAAGAAGAACTTCAAGCGTTAAGTAAGAAGAACCAGCTATCTCATTACCATGCAAATAATCTCTAAAAGTCTCTAGAGTTAGGATTTGCCTGCTTTTGGGATAGAAAAACTGATCAGAACAGAACATATCAAAACAATTACTTCTAGAGCACTCAAAAAGATTCTAGGTTCTTAAAGTAACAAGAATTTAAAAATAATGAGGCAAACAGTACATATTTTCAGCCTCTATCATCTATAACATTATGACTGTATAGATTATTGTTTGTGTCTTCTTAAAGCTGGGTAAAGATGTACAGTACATTTTAGCAGATCTTGGAGCTTTCTAAACACCAGACGAGGGGAGCCTACTCCTTCCAATTTTCCCTAAGTTCTGACAATGACTTCACAATAGTTCTAGTGATTTGCACACCCCTCTACATATTGGTTCATTTAACTACTCTGATAAAGAACTAAACTGTTTGTATTAGCTTGGCATGGTAAGGTTTTGGCAGTAGGGGGGGCTACATTGGTGTCTTCTGTGAGAAGCTTTCCCTATGTCCAATAAAACCAATGCCAACCAGCTTTAAGACAAGCCTGCCACTGGCCAAGGCCAAGCCAATCAGCAATGGTAGTAGAGTCCCTGTGATAACATATTGAAGAAGAGGAAAAAGTTACTATGCAAAAGCAATTGCAGCTATAGAGAGGAATGAGAATGTGTAAGAGAAACAGCTCTGCAGACACCAGGATACACAAAGAAAAAATTGCTGCCTTTCACAAGATACTATTTTCCTCCTCTTTCCACCCT
>NW_010188798.1:0-25479 GCF_000695765.1 Mesitornis unicolor
GGTGGGGCGGCGCGTCCGTGCTGCGGGGCCTGCTGGGCCGGGATGGGTGCTTGGGGTGAAGCTTGGGGCAGTGTCCCAAGGAGGGTGGACCCAGGTGGGACCAGTCTGTCCTGAAATGGACACAGAAGGCTGTGTCAGAGGTGGTTGACTATGAGTATTGCCCTCAAAGCAGCCGGCTCTTGTGTTGGGTAGGCAGATGTGAACATTGTCCTGGGTCTAGAGAATTGTAGCTCATCAGTGAAGGGGGAGGAAGTGTCTTTGAGATGTGCCTGAGAAGTAAAGTTGAAATCAAGGTATGAACTAAACCTTCGTACTTTAATTTGCAGAAGGTTGACTGTAGCAGATATGTGTGCATATGTGAAATTTTATAATAGAACAATAATCTATAACTGTTTTGCACGATCTCAGTATTGCATATTCATCATGGCAGTGCTGTCTGTCATTCTCCTTAGCAGTTCCCATTCGTAAGCTGACTTTCTATATGTGCAGTAAAAGACTGGCAGAACTGTTCTAACTCCTCTTCTGCCTTTGCTTTCTGTTTAAGTAAGAACATGAGGCAAAGCACAACTATTTTACCATTGCTAAGGCCAAAGCCTAGGTCCCAGTTCCTTGCATTAAGTGAATCCAATTCTAAGGTGTGGTGGGATGAGGCTTTTTCATTTTCAGCTTCTCTGATGGAATTGGTGAGTGGGCAAACGAATGTGAAGGTGGTTTCTGGATGCCGTGACTGAGGCAGCGGCGCAGTGCTGTCTTGTCCCACAGAAATGCAGCGTGGCGGCATTGTTCTGATTCACACCTTGGTACTGACCCCTCTGCAGAGCTTCAAGACTTGCCCCGAGAAGTCTTCGCTGTTGATCCAACCAGTATATGTCAGACTCCAAGCACAGAGGTTCTCTACAGGTGTAGGAAATGCAGGTACCGAACCTTTTTTGTTTTCCGTTAAATGTAATTTTGAAATCAACTCAAGAGAAAAATAGCCTGTGTAAATCAATGAGCGTGCCATTATTGTTAGGACAGGGATGAGCTCTTCCCTAAGTTTGCATTCAGTGTATGCCACAAAAATTAGACAAATAAAAAGTATCTTATGAAGTACAAAACTTTTATTCCTTGAAGTTGTGCAGCACTTGTGCAGCCTGACCTGCTGTGTTCTAAGGCAGGCATGCTTCCACTTGGCTCTGTGAAGCTGCTAGCTCTGAAACCATAACTTCTAGTTTGTTTTTGACAATCGGCTTCTCCAGAAGAACCTTCCTGTAGATTTTGGGGTTTTACTACATTTTTAACTACCCTTTATGGATTACTTAAACTGTGTAAGCCTGCTATCTCTTATCTGTAGGTTTCTTCAAGTATGTAAGCATAGAATTAAAGTAGGAATTGTTTAAGAATAGGTCTGTATAAGACAGAGCATACAGCTGTGGGGCAGATATTTTTAATTGTTTGTAGGTTTCCCCAGTAAAAAAACCCAATTATTTTACTTCTTTTTTCCCCTTTGTCGCGGAGGGCAGGCGTGCTCTGTTCCGCAGTTCCAGCATCTTGTCCCACGCGGAAGGAAGTGGGCCGACAGCCTTTGCCCACAAGAAGATAGCGGACTCTGCTCAGCTTTGCAGTGATGGCCGTGAAAAGTGCACCTCTTACTTCATTGAGCCCGTGCAGTGGATGGAGCCAGCGTTGCTTGGAGTAATGGAAGGACAGGTGAAGAGGAAGCATGTGCTTTATTTTGTTTACTTGCTTGCTTGTTTGTTTTTGCAAAGGAGAACGAACTGTTTCTGTTCCCTGATGTTAAAGCCCCCACATGAGGACTCACTCTCAGCCTTTCTGGTGTGAATTTTGCAGCTTACGAACAGATTCTTAAATGTTAAATATCCTTTTATATGGAAATGAACTGGTGATCTTGCTGGACTGGGAACATTGGCCAGGGTGTTGGACAGGGTTTATCTGCAGTGTGTTTTCAGTATGAGAAAAGTTTGTGGGAATTTGTGGTCTCTTGGCTTTCTGGAGCCTGGCAAAACTGTCCTACAACCACACCGGGTCTGAGCAGCTGCATTTCCACACCCTCCCTTCTGCCAGCACAGCTGCCTGCTACACCCCAGAGCAAAAAGCCATGCCAGTTCAGCTAGTTTTGCATTTTTCAGCCCATTTACCTTCTGTGAAGTGTTACAAGGGAAGGAGCAGGTTGCCACAGTGTAATGAATGTACCGCAGAAGTACATTTTAAATGCGTATGCCTTATGTATCTTTCTTGCAGCTTCTGTGTCCCAAATGCATGTCGAAGCTGGGCTCCTTCAGCTGGCGGGGTGACCAGTGCTCCTGTGGCCACTGGGTGACTCCTGCCTTCCAGATCCACAAAAGCCGAGTGGATGAAGTGAGGACGCTGCCAGCTGGTAACTTCCAAGCTGCCAAAACCTGAAGTCGTAGCTTCTCTTGCTGGATTTCTTAACGCCCACAGAGAACTGCTGTCTAGTCTTGGGGTGCCAGGAGGGATCCTGTGGCTTCCACCCCTTTGTAATTACTTGAACACCTGCTCTACTGGAGTCTGCTGTATCTTTAATATATATAAAATAGCAAAACACTTCCTTCACAGAAGTGTTATGCAGTGGTCAAATATGTACAAAAACACCTGAATGTGATGTTTTCATATATTCTTACCTCATCTGTTCCTATTTACAGGTGGTCTGAAGTCGTTGTTTCAAAGGAACTTGAACTTTACTTTCAGGCTGTGGCCAGCAGTGCTGCTTATCTTCCAATACAGACGTTGGTCTGAAACACAGATGAGGCTTTAGGAGGTATATTCCACATGAGGTACACAGCAGGGAAGTATTATAAGGCTTAGCAAAGTGCCATAAAATGGTACAATTATAACTCGTGCATTAACATGCATGGCAGCTACTAGCAGCAAAAGGCAAGTTTACTGTTATACTTCTATTACAATAAAAGTATTCCTAAAGATCTCTACCCCAAGAATATTTACTACATTATAATTCTTTCACGTACTACTGTCTGAGGAGCTAAACTGGAATGGAAAAAGTGAAGTGTTCCTGCTAAATTGCTGCTTACAGGTTTAAAGTATCCCTAAAGTGATGAAGTAAGGTTTTAAGACTGTTTGGTCTCACATAATAAAATAGGACAGACAGGACCTACTTTAAATCCATTTTATTTTCATTGACTTCAACAATTTTTTTAAATTTTTTTTACACAATTTCCAGCAACATACATTATGAAATATACAAGATAAAGTAGGTGGTGGGGTTCTGCCCATCTTTTAATTCCTCCCACAGCTGTGGAGGGAAGACTTGCAGGACACAGTGAACATCAGAATCTCAACACTGAAAACAGACACAAAACAAAAAAGACAAAAATATATATGAAACTGTTTGAACTGGTCACACTTCAGGGCCAGGTACAGCACAATAAATATTAGAACTGTATTATCTTAGACATCTTCTGTAAAGTTTATAACATCCTCTATTTAAAGAGATAAGAACATCTGGTTTCTAGCATGAAATGCTACATAGTACAGTGGTGAAGGGTATGAACGATGAGGAATCCAGCAAGGGTGTGGATGGTGACTACTCATTCACACATGCTCATTGGTAAAAGCAGCAGCATACACCAAAGGTTTAGTGAGCTGTAAACTTAACCATTCACTACCAGAGTATCAGCTGGAGGAGTTGTTTCTTTTGGGAGAACCAAAAACAGTTAATCCCTGGGGTCTCCCTGACAAAGAGCAAGTTGATACCATAATGGAAGTGGCAGCATTTGGTCCGTAGCGCGAGATCCCTTTGCATCGCTACTGTTCGAAGTGGGCAGCCGGTGGAAAACTAATGCTTTCATAACCACACCACTGCCACAGTGTCACCTACAACAGGTAGTACTATGTCATGACCATAACAAAGCGGTAGATGTCAGCTGGAACCCAGCTGGGCACAGAATGTGGCAGGACAAAGCAGCACTGGGTGCCACCTGACACAAGCAAGGCAGAGACTGGAGAGGGTGCCAGCGTTTGTTTTCTCTCTCTCTGCAGCAATGATATGAGTGCTGGGCTCTCACAGTTTGACAGAAAGGCTGCCCTATGCTCATGCCTCATCTCACACTGGTTTTGCCAATAAACAAGCCCAAGATGCAGCAGTTTCAGCTGCTTGGCAGTGCTTCCAGAGCATTGAGCAGAAGACCATGAGTAAATACATTTTGTAATTGTCAACCTTCCCTCTGTTCATCCCCTGCCCCCAGAAGTGTAGCATCATACATTCCTCCTACACAAGAACTGGGGACCTTCTGTGCCACCACCAACCAGGCCACATGAGCACAGGTGGAGGAGGAAGGTTAAGCGCACACTTTCCTTTCTTTAATACAACCTGGACATTGCACTGAGAGGCAACTGCACTGGCAGACAGAGCACCACTGGGAAGGACCGTGTTCCTGGTCCACACACGTGGCATTGCCCTAACTTGCTAAGCATGTCCTGCAGCGCATGGCAGCACCCACAAGCTTCACAAACTAAAGCAGCTGAGTGCTGTGAAACTTTATGGGGAGGCAGGAAGGTAAAATTCTGCTAGAAGCTGAGCACCTATGGCTTTGATTTTAGCTGATGCTGAGTCCAACAGTCCTATCTGCATTAAATAGGAAAATAAAATTATATTTCTCCAGTGCACAAAAGTATACTGGCCGCTTGTACGTGCTGCTCATCTTCTAGTTAGTCCTTTCTTGGGAAGATCTAGAATTACCACATTTCAGTAGCAACAGACTCAGCTGAGGCTTGCAGAAGGGACAGAGTAGTGAACAATTTTTGGTTGTATCAACATGTCATCAGAATATGGAGAAAAGTTCTGTTTGAGAATAGGGAGTTCTGTGTCATGATAGTCACTTAGCAAAGTGCCAGATGTAAATGCCCTTACCACTGCCAGCTCAGAATGTACCGCGAGATGACATTAAGATCTACACCTCCTCTGCTGGTACAGCTCAACTGGGTACATCCCAAGGTGAAAGACCGGTTACTAAGAGAGCTGGGAGAGGGAAGGTGAAATTTTTCCCACCCTAGAAGTGTACAACAGCATTTCCTCACTCAGCCAGGCCCATTCACACATCACTCACCATTTCAGACATGCAAAGCAATGCCAAACACAAACTAAGAGGAATGTTTTGTAAGGACACTCTGAGTATGAACAGGGGAAACATGGGGCTATTTGTCAACTCAAGTACTGTTGCATCACTCTTGTAAGGTAGGGAAGCAGAGGAGTTGAGATGAGGAATTGAGAGGACAAACTGGAGTGGTCACAGAGGTCGAGTCTAGTCTTCCAGACTGCGAAATGCATTCTGCATATCCTCAAACAGCTGAGCATAGTCCGCCTTGATTTTTGTTTCACCATCCTTCACAGGGTCCTGAAAGACAACACAGCAAATGAACAGATCTGTTGGGAAAAGCTCAGGTACTTCAGACAACCCTGCTTTGCCAGTGCTGTCACTTCTCGACCTCAGGACTAATGTTCGCTAACTGTGGAGCGGGCCTTATAGCTCCATCTCCACCTCCCATCTGTCTCGCCAACAGCCACAAGGTTTAAATCTCATTCTCTTTCCATGCTCCATGAGCGGGCAGAATGGATACCAGAGAGAATTTTTTTTTTTGTGAGCAGTGGTTACTTTATTGAAAAGCAACTGATTTGGAGAGGATTCAGTTAATTTGGAGAGGGTCTTAGTTAAATGTTATGTGATTCAAAAGCTGCACTGATTAACGCCAGCTCATGTCCCCAAACCAGAGTAAAGATCTTTGTAACTCAGAAATGCTTTGCCGTACTTTTTGGCGTGCAGACCTTGTAAGTGCAAGAGTAACTTTGCCATCACTCAGAGGTTGCTCTGTTCCAATTAAAATCTTATTGTGAGATCACAAGAAGCTCAAGAATATCTGTGTAGAGCTTCATTTTCTCAGAATACTTTTCATGAAAGACAAGGGCAAAAAGAACCAATTAGCTTTGCTCTGAGGCTGCAAGGCCTTCCCTGCAGGAAGTGTTAACTGCCAGGCTGGGAAATCTGTTCAATGTTTTCACCATTCCCCTCTCAGCGCTGTGCTTCTCTGGGTCAGTGCAGCTCTTGGGAAACACAGGGGACTTAAACATGTGGATGCACTTCTTCACTGTCTCTCCAAATACACAGACCACAGCATGCAGGACATTACATTCTCATGCCTTTTAGACTGTTACCCAGGAAACAGAATTTTCTTTTCATAACTATCACTGTATTAGAGGGCCAGCTCTACTGAACATGTGTTTACCCTCTAGATTCCCCTCACAGTCATGCTGTCCACCGCTCTGCTGTATGCCAGATGTCTTCTGGTGGCCAGGGTTTGTAAGAAGTGTATTACTTCCCCTATCTCTATATAACCAGCTCTCAAAGCTCATGTGCCCAAGTGCACCTTATGTTCTTGATGCTTTGAGAATATATAGCAGGGATTTGCTTGCTACAGAAACAAGCCAGTACCCTGCAGGAACAGAATACATCAATTTTAAATGTAATTTTATCTTATGGTACTTGTTCTCAGAAGATCTGCAATATTTGGTTAGAAGACTTACAACAGAATAAGCATCAAACTTCATAGAGAACATTCCCTAGCTACTAACATCAGCCAGCATCACAGGCTGCTGTCCTGCCAGTAACTGCTACATCAGCATGCTCCAGATGAATTTTAGGAAAGTTCCAAAAAGATGGCTACTGAAGTTACCCAGAGCAGGTGCTCTAAGACATTTGCTTTTTCCTTAGCCCATGTTGAAGCTATGCCTGCCTTTCTTTCCTCCTAGTTGCCTGCCTTAGGACTTGAAACCAAATGCAGGAGGTGGCACATATTACTGCAGAGGATTAGCTTTTCTTTTATTTCCATGTAAGAGAGCTTGATCAACACCTCTAACTTTCACTTTTTAGCACATTCCTGAATTTAAACTTTAGGTTGAATTTAAACTTTAGGTTGCTTTTATCTGTGAATAGTCTCCTTGAACGTGTTACAATTTTTTACAGAATTTTAATCACAAAACCCCCAAAACAAACAGGAAAGGTATTTGTACTATAACCATGAATATACGTAACAAAGAGACTATTGAAGGCAGGGTTGCCAAGGCTTTGCAGCCAGCATCACCCAACTAGATTTCTGTACTGGCCACTCCTGTGCTCACAAATTAAAGCCATTTCTTAAGTGTATTCAAAGTGATTGCAAACATCTCTGTTTATAGACCTTTACCTACGGCAACTGATGACCACCTTTGAGTAACAGCCTTTCAGAGGCACTGGAAGCTCACAAAACACAGTGCCACTCCATTCCTTACAAACATACCTTGAATTTCATGGAGGTAAGTCTGTAGAGGATTTCGCTCATGTTCTCTCGGATGATGGACCACGTGATCTTATTGTCACTCTGGGCTGTGGTTTCTACGGCACGGCGTGCCATGTCATAAAATGCAATCATATTGGAAAGCATTCCCACTGTTTTATAGAAAGGGCAGAACCTGATGGAACAGAAGAGGATCCGTCAGGCATTTATGGAACAGTTAACAGGACAAGCCTTTGCTTCTGCCTTCACAACAACTCTGAATTCTCACCTGAAAGAGAGAGCGCTAGCCTGCCTTACTCCAGTTGGTTTTGCTACGTGCTGTCAAAGGAGAGAGAGCAACTCTCATAGGTTCCACATTTTTAAACAGCTAAATCACAGGCTAAGAGGCTCAGCCTGAAGCAAGGTTTCTGAAACAGCACCCAAACACTGGGCAAAACAGGAGAGAACAGGAACCATAGCTGTGCAAGTCTCACGTTTCAATCTGTGTCAATATTAACTAGAAAAGGAGAACACCAGAGCAGCCAACTGAATTCCTCCTTCCCGTTTGGTCCATCATGGGCTTCCTTCAAGCAGCCTGCAGTGACCTGACAGCTCTGCAAGTTTCTTTGCTCACAGGAAAGGGAGTGTTTCCATGACAAGAGCACTCCGTGCACAAAAAGCTCCATTTTTAACAGGTAGATGACTGCCACAGAAGGTACCTCATTATTATTTATACAGTACATCATGCTGCTTCCTGTGCATACAAGCATACCTAATCAAAGGTACGCATCATTACAGAATGATGTACATCTACATTTTTAGTGATGAAGTATTGCAAGACCTCGTGATCTACCTGGGCTGGGGAGTGAGAGGAAGTACAAAAGGCCCCTTATCAGGCTCTTAAAACAAAAGGACAGCATGGAAAGAAGCAAAGCAGACGAGGTAAGAAGCATTGCACTAGAGAAAAAGTCCAGTAAGTTTTTTTTGATGGATCAAGCATACTTAAGTATGCAACAGCAACTGAAAGCAGATGTTTGCAGTCCCCCATGCACTGCTAGAATAAACAGGAAAACTTTTCTGTGAAAACACAGTGGCCCTCTCCTCCTCCTCCTCAGGAGGACAAGAGGACATGCTATTTCAGAAATACTGGCTAAGTGAACAACAGATGAGTGTCCAAGAAACTCAAAAGGTGTGACTGCATTTGGAAAAAGGCTGCATGCCTTGGGTAAAGTAACATGAACACACTGTTCAATGGCGTACCTAGGTACAGGTCTTCCACTTGTCCAGAGTGAGTAAAACTAACTTCTGCACTGATCAGTTTCCAAGTAAAATACCTGTCTAAATCCAGACTACACAGGACCAAGAGGGCAGAGGTGCCAGTCAGATCTCACCTGTCATAAGGCGTATAACCATTCTGTTGCAAGAAGTCGTCTTTTATCAGCTTGGCAACCTCCAAGGTAATTTTATCTGTTTCTGCCAAGGAAGCCTAGAAAAAAGGTACACTGTTAGTTTAGTACTCAAATCCATGAGGACATGGTATGTCCCTGCCAAGAACTGTTATCCTTCAGCACCTGCTTTTTTTCCCCACCTTCTTAAGATAGTTTCCAGCAGAATTCAGTCTTTTGGGTATTTCTTGCTACCTGCTACAGAACAGCCAATTTAATTGATAGCTAAATTAAGATGGGTCAAATAGTCAATAAGTCTATACAACAAGAAACAATGGAAAGGAAGTTTCCTTTAAGATAATGGAAAAGCCATTATGGCTCTATGACGTGCATTGAAACATCACCTTCCTACATAAAAAGGGGCAAACTGATTTTTGCCTTCCTCAGTCCTTGGAAGAAAAACTAGATGTCAGCATGCTAGCTCAATAAGTAATCTTAAAGATTTGATACTAGCTTCCACAGCTACCGATGAACTTTCCCTGTCTGGCATTCAAGACAAGTAAAAGGAGTTGCTGACAATGCCTGCCATACTCTGCAGAACAGCTACAACCCTGTCTTTCAGAAGGAGACTGGCAGAATTCAGAGCTTAAAACAATTGTTTTTCCACAATTTTCCCTTTCTAAAGATTTATTGCAGTTGTTAATCAAGCCCAGGCTGAAAGAAATTGTTAAGGATAACATATTTGAGAACAAGATCACCAGTACTTCTATCATGGGAATTAATGCCTAGTTACAAGCACTGGCTTATTGATATCCCTTCCACACCAAGCAACTGGTTCTACCCTGCTCTGTAAACTAGTCTTTTAGAACATGTTTTTGTAAATAGAAAACCTGCAGAAGGCCCTAAGATCACATTTCCTTTTCTTTGAAAATGCATCTAGGGAGGAGAGCTATGCTAGGCAAGATCTGGTGAAAGGCCTCCTCTTAGGCAGGCTAGAATGTCAGTGAACAGGGAGAGCATCAGGACCAAACTGCCTTCAAATAACTGCAGTTAATATGTTACCATACACTACCACCACTTGGTAAGTTAGCATAGGTCATCTGAACATCACATGTTCAAGTTACTGTCAAGTATGAGCTAGGCACTTGCCAATTATTTTCCTGTCCAAGTTCAGCTTTCTCTCCAAAACAGTAAAGCAAATGAAGGAAATTAAAGAATGCCTGTAAAATGGAGCCATATGTCATGTCACTGGTTCCCACAGAGAAACTAGGTCATCACCAGTTATTAGAAAAAGCAGACATCACTTCTGTTTCTACAAGCCAGCTGGTAAGTGTCAACACCTCTGTTCTGTGGCTGGTAACAAGGTAATTGTAACCCTCCAGGTGACTTGAACAGCAAAGATCAGTTTGCATCATTTATCTTACAAAGATTACTTCCAATGGAGTAGTACTGTAGGTTGCAACAAAGGGCATTTCAGCAAGACTAGAACACTGAAGAAAGTGAAGTTTCTTAACACCAGCATTAGATGCCCTGCAATCTAATTTACGCGAGAAAAGTAGTATTAAGCCAAGGTTTATCAAATCTAAAAAAGAATTTGTCAGTAGGAGTCAAACAACATTTACGAAAATTGGCACAAAGCAGTCAGAGGCAAGAGAGTCTCACATCTTCCAATGACCATTCGCCCTTTTGGCACAATACAGTAACCATCAAGTTGGTCTAAGATGTGGTCAAAAGCCTGCACTATCAGTAAGTAAAGGGAGGACAGCTCATTGGCAACACATTCCCTCACAGCTGGTTACTCACCTTCCCCACAAGCTGCACAATCTCTGCAAGGTCCTCTTCCTCCTGTAGGATCTCTTTGGCCTTTGTCCTGAGAGGGACAAACTCTGTAAAATGCTTGTCGTAGTACTCATCCAGGGCACGCGTGTATTTGCTGTAACTGATCAGCCAGTTGACAGAGGGGAAGTGCTTGCGTTGTGCCAGCTTCTTATCCAGGCCCCAGAAAACCTGTCAGAAGCCAGAAGGATCAACTAGTATTGCAAATAAAAAATGAACCAAAATAACCGAAGGCAATAAAAACAAAACCCAAATACAGAAAGCAAGCTTTAGCAAATGCAACATGGCAAAGGCTATCACAAATGAAAGCCTGAGAGAGAAAAAGAAAACCTTCGTTATGTTCATTTAACTAAAGTAGTGACTTCCAAATATACTTCTCAAAAAATGATGCATTTTTTTAAGCTGAATTCACACTTAATCAGGTTGAGACTCCTCAGAAGGGAGAAGTCAGCTGTAGCAAAGACAGTACTGGAGTCTATTTAAGTGGACCCCTATTAGATATAACTTCTTTTCCCAACAGGGCTGGGCCATCAGTTGCAAGACATTCTTCTCCCAGTCAGCTGCTCTGAGGATTTTTTTCTGGTTTCAATGCACCTATTATGAGTGGTTCACTTTCCATCTCAGCTGAAAGCAGCCATGTTTGAAGTGCAGCTCAATGGGCAGCAGTCAGGAATTCCAGAGCAGTCAGCATTGGAAGGAATTGCTACCTTTGCTCCTTCTTCCAAAGGGATCTCAAACACATCAGTTCAGAGACAATCTCACAAGGTTGCCTTATACACCGCCAGAACATTTTTCCAAAGCACCCTACAAAGCTGCCTGTGTCAAATCAAAGCTCTCACACGCCAGCCATTGACACAAATGCACTGAAGCAATTTCAAGTTGAAAAAAGTAGACAGAAGAGCTGCAGCATCATGGGACGTACCTGAACAATGCCCAGTGTAGCAGATGTGACAGGATCAGAGAAGTCACCACCTGGGGGAGACACCCTGGGCAGGAAGAGATAAGGAAAAGTTATCACAGTTGCTTTCATGGTTTAAGATGAAGTACCAAACATATAACTGCACAGCTCAGTGATCACAGAAACCAGAAAAGTCAACACAGTTTCAAGTAACAGGTTGAAAGCTTCCACAGCAGAAAGTGTTTGACGTATACCCACACAGGTGTAATAAAACATACCGTGAGATATTGTTAGATCAATAACTGAGAGTTTCAAGGTATTATTCCAGTCACTTCAGCTCCAGGTGGTAACTCCAGCTTGCATAACAAACCTATCTTAACTGGAACAGATTCAGCAAATGTGCTGATAGGATACCATGAAACACAGTACACTACTCCAGGGTAGTGATCCTTCCCCTGTACTCAGCACTGGTGAGGCCGTACCTCAAATAATGTGTTCAGTTTTGGCCCCCTCACTACAAGAAGGACATTGAGGCACTGAAGCATGTCCAGAGAAGGGCAACAAAGCTGGTGAGGGGTCTGGACCACAAGTCTTATGAGGAGGGGCTGAGGGAACTGGGGTTGTTTAGCCTGGAGAAGAGGAAGCTGAGGGAAGACCTTATCGCCCTCTACAACTGCCTGAAGGGAGGTTGTAGCAAGGTGGGGGTCAGTCTCTTCTTACAGGTAACTGGTGATAGGACGAGAAGAGATAGCCTCAAGTTGCGCCAGGGGAGGTTTAGATTGGACACTAGGAAGAATTTCTTCACTGAAAGGGTTATCAGGCATTGGAACAGGCTGCCCGGGGAAGTGGTGGAGTCACCATCACTGAAGGTATTTTAAAAACAGGTAAATGAGGTGCTTAGCGATATGGTTTAGTAGTGGACAGGTTATGGTTGGACCCGACAATCTTAAAGGTCTTTTCCAACCAAATCATTCTACGATTCTATCATTATTCTACAGAAAACAATACCCCAATTTGAAATTATTCCAGATATTCACATATATAATAACCACTTCAACTTCATTTGGGGTTGACACTCTTATACATGCCTTCCCAGAGATTAAAGAAAATTAAAAAATTCTTCCAACCTCAAAAGCACAACGCATTTGTGTACATATGTTGTGGACATCAGAACTAAGCAGAGCAAATAATGGACTCTGGGTGTTCTGTGCTAGAGGCTTTCCTGAAAACGTGTCGGGGAAAATTTATTTTGCCTGCAGTACAATATACAAATCAATATAGTAGTGCAGAAGAGTATCGGGGGACCACATGCTTTTCACAGCCTATCACACCTTGAGATATGCTGTTCCGTGTCATTCTACTCTATTTAAGCAAAAGAATCATGATTCATTATGCCCCCAAGTGCACACACTGCTGCTCTGACGTCCCCTTCTTTCCTGCTCAGCGCATGGTTTGACATAGTTTTCAGTGACAGCTCTAATGACATTCCTCCCTGAGCCATTTGCTCCGAATTCTGCAAGTGACTGCTGTTCTATACCTCACAGAACTACCTGTCCAAATTCATTCTTTCTGCCCCCACACACAATTTAGCAGTAGTTGAGGGCGAACAGAGACTAAACATCTACCTACTCACTCACATATTTTTAGTTCTGCGGCTATACAGAGAAACAAAACCCTCTTTTTGTCTGAAAAATAGGTATTCTGACATACAAAAATAAAGATGAATAACTGTAGCCAATGCAAAGCAAAGTAGTGCAACACTCACGCTCCAACAATGCTGACGCTGCCTTCCCTTTCAGGATTTCCCAGACACTTCACTCTGCCAGCTCGCTCATAGAAAGAGGCTAGACGGGCACCAAGGTAGGCTGGATAACCACTGTCTGCAAATACCAACAGACACTACTTGAGTCAAAGGCTCAGAGTTTAAGAGATGCAGTTACCAGACTACACAGAAAAAGGACTACTCACCAGCTGGCATTTCAGCCAGTCGCCCTGAGATTTCTCTGAGGGCCTCAGCCCATCGGGAAGTAGAGTCTGCCATCATACTGACATGGTAGCCCATGTCCCGGAAATACTCGGACAGGGTGATTCCTGGAACAAAGACAAGAGCGTGCTGCAGGACACAGTTCAGAAAGGAATGCTACACTTGTATGTTGTCACTAAGATGCAAGTAAGTCAAATTATTTAAGTTTACATTTTTATGACAAGAGACACTGAAAATTCTTCTTTCTTCCCACTAGATCATGCCCTTGCCATCTTTTGTTGTTGTTTTTGTTATTTCTTCTCACTCTCCCCATTTCTGCTTATGAACTGCCCTGGCTCATCTTGTATTCCTGTGTATTTCTTTGAAGAGACACAGCAATGCCATTGATGCTATTCTTTGTCTCATTGAAAGCAGGAACAAAGCCTCCTCTTACTGTAAAATGCCTCCTTCCCTTTCAAACCACCAGAACACAGCCATAAGAAAAGGTCATGTTTTATCTGAGTTATCTGACAACTTTTCATACAAAAAAGAATTTAAAATACATAAAAGGTTGCAAATGAAAGAAGAGCAGCCTGACAATGCAGAGAGTGCTATTCCTGCCCATTGTCATGGTTTAGCCTGACAAGCAGCTGAACAGGATGCAGCCACTCACTCACTCCCTGGTAGGGTGGGGGAGAGAATCAGAAAAAGTAAAAGAACTTGCCTATTGAGATAAAGACTATTTAATAATTAAAATAAACCGAACTGAAATAATAATACCACCAATGAATTATAATAAAAATGGGAACAATAAAGCAATCAAAGTTATACTCAGCTCTCAAAAAGCAGTCGCTGGCTGTGTGCCATTAAAAATGTAACAGGGGAGAGGTAAGCCTCAGGAACTGAATAAGCTAGATGAGACAGGCCACCACCCAAAGAAGGAAAGGAAGGGGTTGTCCCCTGCAAACTCTCCAGTTTATAGTGAGTGTGACATTTATGGGATAGTATACATTTTATTGGTCAGCTTGGATCACAGCTGCCCTGGGTCATCTGTCTTAGAAAATCCCAGGCCTTCACTTCCCCCCCATCCTCTTATGCAGGGAGAAGAGGGGAAAAAAAAAACCAAACAACAAAAAAAACCCTCAACAAACCCAAAAGAAACTATAACCACAGGTGCAGGTGAAAGTCTGAAGAACAAACCCTGATTTAGTGTAAACACTGGCATGTTATCATATTATTTCCAGCACAAATACAAAACAAAAATCTCCCTAGTTACTATGAGGAAAATAACTCTGTCCCAGCTACAGCAATAATACCAACTTGTTTTCACTAAATAGAACACTGCAATTCTCTGGTGAACAGAAAAAGGAATTCTGTGATTCAATCCCAGCATAACCAGGACGCTCATTAAGCAGCTGTACTTGTCAGCAAAAAGCTATCCACAAACAAAAGCTTACATAGTTAACACTTGGAGAAAAACTACATGAGAGCTAGTGCAGCAAGTTCACTTTGTAAGCAAAATTTACTCAATATTTGGAAATCATCATTATATAGAAGCAAGCCAAATACAATTAAGATACTAGGACTTTGTGCAGGCAATGCTTGAAACGGTTAACTTGTGAAACTAAGCAAGTTTCTTGGTACCGACCATCTCAGGAACTGAAAATACTAGAACATGATGGCTTGCTCTACACACACAGCCTCTCTTCCAGCCTCCTGTGAATCTTACCAGTATAGATAGAGGCTTCTCTGGCAGCCACAGGCATGTTGGAGGTATTTGCTACCAGAGCTGTTCTCTTCATGATGCTTTCTATCTTCCCATCAACTTCCATTGTTAACTAAAATGCAAGAAAAGAAACAATTTAAAAGGGTAACAGTACCAAGGTTTGGTTTTGTTTTGGGTTTTGTTTGTTTGTTTGTTTTTACTACATTACTCACCTTGTATCAGTATACTTCCCTCACAGCTACTCTACCAAGAGCAGAGACTAGATTCAAGACTTCAGGATACTGTGCTGGTGTGCCTTCCAGACTGCACACAGCTTAACTCTTGAACATACATGCCTCAGCCTCATCTTCTGTAACTGGCAAATCCCTATTGATCCCATTCAAATGACTAATGACAAATCCACTGCATCAGGAAGTACCCTATCCTCTCTCAGCTTACTAGGCAGAAACAGCCAAAAATCTTAGCCTCCTGTCATAAGTCTGTTAGAAATAAGAGGCTTTTTCCTCCTACACTGATCTTTGAGAACTGGACATAAAACCACAAACATAACCCAGCTGAAACCTCACAAGGATCTGAACAACAGAATGCATATCCTGACTTGTAGAACTCCACCTACGAAGATCCTGGGATTTACCTTTTTCATAGCCACCTCAGTTTGATTTTCTCATCAACACACTCAAGCCTTTTACTGCTTATTTCTAAAAGTGAAGTTTCAACCTAACCATTCAGACTATCTGGCTTCTTTTCCATATTTCACAGAAGACTAATTCACTAACACATAGAAGGACCAGTAAACCTGTTGTTACATCTGTTTGGTTTTTTTAAACCAAGCATCTTCTACTTCCTTCAGAAGGTATCCCAAAGCCTAACATGCCAAACTAATTGTAGCTGTTTGTATCACCACCCTACACCCAGTAAATATAGATGCTGCATTTCTTATGCATGGTTGAGTTAGAAAAGTTAGAGACATTACCAGTGAAAGGTAAGGTGCTTATAACTGCACTAAATTGCACCCTGGCATACATTTTGGCTTTATTTTAAACAAGTTAGAAGGTACGCCAAAAAGTAGTCCAGACATTTATTGAAGAGGCCACTGAAATCATTCTTGAACAAGCCAAAAAGGATTTCTAGTACTACAGCTTGAACTTACAGTGGGGAGGCAAAAGGACAATTTTAAGTCACTTGGCCAATATGATACTTTCCTCAATTACAATACCAGTACAATAGGAAGTCTTCCCAAGAAGGTTTACTCTCCATGAGTTCTCCATACTAACCTCAGGGAAATCTCTCAGTACTTCAGACATTTCATTTCCTCGTTCTCCACAGCCTACATAAATGATGACATCGCTGTTGGAGTATTTTGAGAGAGACTGCGAGATCACAGTCTTCCCACAACCGAATGCCCCAGGAATCGCTGTTGTACCCCCTTGTACACACCTGAGTAAAGAAAAAGGACTCTGATTTGCAAGGAACTCGAAAACAGCTCTCTCCCATCTTAGAATATGTTTTCCATTAAAACTCACTAATTAAAAGCAGAGCAACAGGAGTCACATTCAGTGTTCTGGATGAGAAGCACAGAGGTATTTCACTAAACCAAAAGACCGAGGGAATAAACTGTCCTTTTCTCCTATTGCCCTTGAAGTACATGAGTTATGCTTGTACAACAGCTAGAGACTTTCAGGCTTGAAACATAGCAGTTTTCACAGCTGGAAGCACTGATGGAATGCAAATGCTAAGAAAAGAACAACAGTACTCAGCTGTGCACTATAAGAACAAGCAGCACGATATTTTAGGACACAAATTACTACATTTAGAGTCTTGAAAGTTAGCTGCTTAAATGAGCATCTTGTGTTACAGTTAAGTGCGATAGTTTTCTCAAGCGATTACCTCAAAATCACTGAGAACTATACATGCTCAAGACCATAGAAGGAGATCCTACTTATGTATTCAAATGGAGATACCAAGCTTGAAAGTTCTAGCCTTTCTGTTGATTTGGCATGATAATGTTAAGTTTATGTTTGTCCATTCTTTTCCAGATTAATGCACTAATACTATATTGTAAAGCTTTTCTTCTTTTTTCCCCTAGTAGGTGTTCCTGTTAAATACAGAAATATGAGGAATTCAGCTAAATATTTCTGGAGATTATGCTGTGATGCATAGTGAAAGCTTGGGATCTGTTTGCCCTTAAAAAACTGTAACACCTCCTTCCTCTGCTACCCCACCAAAAGAGATTTCTTACATACTAGAAAATAAAAGGTAGTACTTACGGGAAGAGGGCATCCAGGACCCGCTGACCAGTTAATAAAGGATGATTGGCTGGTAACTTCTCAGTAACAGGACGGACTTGACGTACAGGCCAGACCTGGACCATAGTGAACTTCTCCTTCACACCTTCAAACTCCAGCTCTAGGACAACATCCTAACAGATGGCACCAGACATCTTAAGTAAGCAAATAGCTGCACACTGGATCAGCATGCAAATTTTCATCTCAACTGCTCTGCACAGCTAGGTCTGATAGTGCCATAGATTAATCAGAACCTCAACACGCTAGCATCCCCTCCCAAGTAAAGGCTCCTTCCCTTATTTACAAGGCTACTGGGGAAAGAAAGTAGAAGATGAAGCTTCAACTAAAAATATGCTTTTGAAGAGCAACTGAATTTTACATCTTCAATAAGATACTGTAGATCCCCATATAGGTCAGCAAACATGGCATAAAGAAGTGCCATTGGGAAGCCATATACCTAGAAAGTAACTGCACAAGATAATCATGTAATCCCGGCAGGCAGGATAGCAGAAGTGATCATTAACTCAGACATCTTGTTGCATTAAATACTTGCTGGTGGCATCATGCAGTACAGAAAGAGTACATCAGCCTTACGAAAGAGATTGGAATATACCAGTAACTGCTGTTTGAGAGACTTACTGAAGTGTCGTAGTTTCCTGGTGGAGCGATGTATGTAACTGTACCCCTGTTCCGTGGGGGCAGCATGATTTTGTGTTTGATAAGGGAGTTTTCGTTCACCACACCATAAATATCTCCACCAGTGATGTGGCTGCCAACCTAAAATCAGAACAGATCTATTAGTCATAAGTGAGAACTTCAGTTTTAAAAAAGAACCTAGACAAAGAACTGTACCATATAACTGTAGCTATTAAGTCTAGCACTGAGATTACTCCCTTTCTAAATGTGTTGTTACAGCGCAGTAGCCCATTTACATAACTCATCACACTAACAGCACATGGCTAGCAATGCTATCTGGGTTCAGGCACCTTTCAAGGTTCAGACAGTAGCAATTACTGACTGATGCAAGGAATTTTTCTTGTTTCTTTTATAACTCTCAGCTTAATGTGTTAAGCAGAGAAAGGATAACATATTCTAACCTGCAGGGTTGGAAAAAAGATGCTGCCAAGGGCTAAGGCCATGACATTTTCCAGCTCTAAGGCTATCTTCACCATTCATGAAATGTGTGCTGTGGTGATTCTTTTTGCTTAGGTAGGACCTGCTCTAGCTAATGCTTAGTGCAGTTCCACTAGATTCTTTACAGTTTTGGAAATAAACTATAACTTTGCAACTTTCTCATATGCAGCAGCAGCAGCACACAGTAAGTCACATCGAGTTAGTTTTGGCGATCCCCATCCAGTCTCATACATTGCTATCACCTCCTAGCACTTCTTGCAAACTTAAATACAGCATTAACCATAGCTCCTAGCAGTCACAGCCTTGGCACTCTGCTCCAGCCCAACACTCTGGGAGTAGAGGAACAAGAGAGGAAGACAGGCTTGTCAGAACCTACCCGCAGATTTTTGGAAGGCGTGAAGTCCCATTTGATGTCTCGGCTCAAAGCTGACACGTTGACACCTCTAGGGATATAGATACTTTTGGTCAGAGTGCTTATGTCCGAGAGAGGCCTCTGGATACCATCAAAAATAGCTCCCATAATGCCAGGCCCTAGCTCCACTGACAAGGGTTTGCCAGTACGAAGTACAGGATCTCCTACAGAGACACCAGCTAAAGATTTGCTGAGGAAAAGTTCATCCAGAAAAAGGGAAAGAAACAGGGCAGAAGGCATCCCCTTCACAACATCACACCCTTAAACCACCTTTCTTCACTTTAAGGTTACATTTTTATTACTATGTTACACATCATCACTTAAGAATCATGTAGCTTTATACTTAACTCAAGATGAAATTGCTAAAGTAACGCAGCTGCTCATCCTGGATTTCAGAATACATGCTGGGTCCTAGCTGGACCAAGAGTCTGTAAGCACACTGCAGAAGCAAATATGTAATCTGTTACATCTGGCAAAATAATCTGCCCAGAAGGTGGCATCCGGCCCACTTTACATTTCCTATCCAAGTGGTATACAAGCATAGTTTTCAAAAGCAATGAAAAAAATGCAATAAATACTGCTTGGTAGTTTTGCCATTTATGGTTACATTTGTCAAACAACTTCCTTTACAAAAAGCTGTGATATTTAAATTAAAATTAACTTAAAATTTAAGGTACACGCTATTTGATATCCACTTAAAATAATAAAGGTCTCTTTGGTACACAGCCAAGCATGGCAAGATTTACCTCAAACACATCAGAATTTCCAAAAGACACGCAGAACAGACTTCCTGCACTGGTCCCAGTCACCTCTGTTCATCTTCGCCCTAATTACAACCGTTCTGGGTTGCACAGTCTTGCAGGCCCAGAGGGATCAGTGAAAAGGATACAGGTTTCTTCGTACACCTGGACAGTTGCCAAATCACCTTCCAGTCGGATAATCTCCCCCACCAGTTCACTGTGGCCTACTCGTACCAGCTCATACATAGCAGCACCTGCCATGTTGCATGCCGTGACCACTGTAAAAGACAGGTACAGAGGTGAATATTTTTCCTGTAGCTCTGGAAGTGTACTCATCAGAAGTTAGTAAGAACTGCACAGCATAAGCCCAGTATTCAACCAAATCAGAAGTGCATTCTTGATTTCACAAAAGGATAACTTGGCTGCCACAAATCCTGACATTTCTGGTTTAAAAGTCAAAAGAAAATGTTTCCTTACACTTTTCCAAACTGCTCCTTTATGTTTAATAAGGGGACATTATCCGAACTTAGTGCTTCACAGACAATTCTTGCCGTAATTTCTCTTATCTATCTTGACAGATGGCAAATGTCTCGGGTTTTAAAGACGCAGTGAACTTTGACAGGTGAGCTGCATAGGCATTTCTTCCTTTCAGTTAGCTGGGCCACATTCCCATCTGACTAAATTAAAACATAAAAGAAAATGGCAAAAGCTCACCTGATATGTGGTAGTTACATAAACCTGTGGTTGGGGACCAGCATTTTCAAGTCACTCAAAAAATTCTGTTTACCTTGGTAGCATCAGGATGCTCACTTAAACTATTTCCATGCATAGGTCAAGCCAAGGTGGCTGTTAAAAGCAATACACACCTTTTGTGGCAAATGTCTATAAAGCTTTTAAGGAAACACCATATCGATATTTTGTAAAAAAGTGATGTATATCTTAGGGCATTTAACTTTTACCAGATTAAGACTATTTACAGCATGTTTTGGACCTGAAGCTTCTTACTGTTTTAAGTTAGATTTCAGCAGGTCACACATGAGGCCTAGCTGCTTTAGGACAAAATTAATTATATTTTTGATATTATAATATCAATCTTGCACACAGAGTTCATGTGTTTACATAAAAATAAATTTTCCACTTCTTAGGAAAGAAAGTTGTATCAGTTTAAAATTGTTTTTCAAGTATCACTTCTGTACTTAAGGAATTGGCAGGTAAAGAACAGGCATTTATTTAGGTAGATATGAGACAAGGGAGTTTCTTATTCATTAAATAAGCTGCATTAAGAAAAATACATGCTGTTCTTCTGTTCTCACATTCCCATCCTTTCCTTCACGTCTTGAAGAGAATGAAGGTGTGAGCAGAAAAGCCAGTAGAGTCTGCACGTATTCAAAAGCTGCTACCATCAGAGCCTAAAGAAAGTATTTAGGCTCATAAAGGAGGAGGAAGAGTCCTCCTCACAGCTGCAGTACCACCATACACTGCCACCTTCCCTGACCCTTGCAGCTCCTTGCTGAGCAACTCCAGTCCATGGTGCAGTGACACAGAACAGCTTAACACCGGCATGAGACTGAGTATTCTGGAAAGCACTGGGTCAAACTGCATTTCAGTAAGAATGAATTAGGCAGCTCGTATCCTTTTACAGCAGCTTAATACACTGGGCCTGCAGATTTCTGACCCAGTGGCTCTCTTTCATCCAGAAAGTTTACTACCTTTTGGCTTATTCTTCTTCTTATTATTATTATTATTAAGCTTGCTTCTGCTCATTACATCTTTAAATAAGATTAATCGGAAGTAACAGCTTGTTAGTATATTTCTTAATATTTTATCAGACTAAGTCAGTGATCTTTCTTAAAAAGGCCCATCCCAAAAAAGAAAAAGCCCTACCCAGAGCTGCCAATCTTGCAGATTAATAAGACACTAGATGAAAAAGAACCCATTATTTCCTTTACAAAGTAATACCTACCAGGTCCCGAGACTCCATGGACATAGCCAACTAAAGCCTCTCTGTCCTCATCACGGATTTTGGGTAGCTTTGAGAAGTCCATTTTGCCTGTTCAACTGTACAGAAGGAAAAAAAAGAGAAGAGTCAGTTCTGAAGAATACACACATGTAGTAAATTCCTCCTTTCCTTCCACTCTGTTTTCTTCTTGTTTCCAGTGAGAAAGAATTCTGAACTGAAGAATTCTGAACTCCTATACCCTGAAGCACCTGAACCACACTGATTTTAAACCTATAAAAAGTTAAAAAGTAACTTATTTAAACAAACAAAAGAACTAACATCCCCTGTTGCAGAAACAAAGGGCTAGAACATCACTCCATAATACGATCCACAAAACACCTGAGTCAAATAGTTGCACTCCAAAAATGCCATAACACTGCTGGACTATGTTCGAGCCCAATAACAGGGTATTTAAACAGCAGAGAACCACTTCTGCCTTCCACATCTCATCTACTCTCCTTCAAAACAAGGAGATTCCTATGATTCTGATTGATTTCAAGGCTACTATATGTGAAGAGAGCAAGAGAATATTCTGGTTCTGCTTTACTGCCACCAGCCTCTAGAAGGAAATACTACAAATATTAATGGTAAAAATTCTACTTTTTGCTATCTCAAGCTACTGAATCAAGAGTGTTTGGAGAAAGAAACATACATTTTCACAAGCACCAGTATGCAAACATGCAAGTCCGCTCCATATGCCTCACAGTAAGGTATTATGCAGTCTTGCTCTCAGTGAAACCCATGAAGCATTACAGTAGAATTGTGCTAATGGCCAAAAAAACTCAATTTACAACAGTTAAACACCAACACCTCTTATTGGTAACTGTTCAGAGAATCTAAACAACTGGCACAGGAAAGGCAGTTTTAGAAACAGACCTCCTTGATCCCCACTTGTCCTGTAATCGACAGTTGGGCTGTCCTGCTTGTGGTGCCAATAAGAGCCTTTAATGATTTTGCTCTGCCAGCCCTTACCATGCTTGGCGTTACCTTGGAAACTGCTTAGTGCTAGAGAACTGTAAGGCAACTCTACCCATTTCTACTGTATTGACACATTTATGATACAGCGCTGGTGAAAGCTGTGGTATGGCAGCCCCAGCATACGAGTCCCTCTGCATATCAACAGTGCATGTCCAGCAAAAGCCAATGGTTCCGTGATGTGAACTGTGTGAGGCATCTGTTGATGCTCAGCCTTTGCAAGAAGCTCAACCTAACCCAGCATCTTCTGCAAGGCAGCAAATACAGAGGCATATTCAGGCTTGAAAACCTGCCCCATATACAATGAGGAAGACAACTACATTGCCACCCCTTCCACCATCATTAAAGGATGTTTTTCTGCCTGTTCTTCAAGAGCAGTAGGTAGCCAACATCTGCTTTTCTTAAAGTCTTATGATTGTTTTCCAGCTTTTTAATACCATATTACAGATCCTCTTTATCAAGCTAAGTGTTTTAAATTGGTGGCTCTGCTCTGTAAGAAAAAGATGTCAGACGATTCCAAACTCCTATTTACCCTGAAGGAACAGCTTCTTCCACATCTTACTGGAGCGGCCCAGTAACGTGGCTACCACTGATTCATTTCACAACAGCCACCCCAACAGTTGATCATGACTCAGTCACCACCAGCCTGGAGTGGAACTGCTAGCTGCTCTCAAGCTCAAAGGCTAAATGAGATAGTTCTTATATCCCTCTGCTCTCCACAGAGTTTATCCTTTAAGCTGCCTGTTGTTTAGGCCCAGAAGACAATTTTAATTTCACTTCTTATGTCTCAAAAGTCTCCTCTAACAAAGGGCAGAGGGGAGGTCCTTGCAAAGCAATTTGCAGTTCCTTTGCAGCTGGTAAGAGCTGGTTCTGATCAGGCTAACCTACCTCATCTTTTTTGCTTTTAACAATGAAAACATTGCACAACACAAGGACAATTACTGTTCATGTTGAAAATAAAGCAGCTTGTCTTATAAATCCACCCAAAATATTTACTTCAGCATACCATATAGAACAAATCTCTAGAGTCCTACAACCACAGTTTTCTACAGAACCACAATAAAGAGAGAGCTAAACCAAATTCTCATAACTAAATTAGTGATGCTGTTTGGCAATTAGAAAATACAGGGTCCCATACAAAAGAGGCAATTTATGAAAGCAAGGAAAAGCAGGAAGAATATTAGCCAGTTTCACTTTAAATTAACTTTTCTTCAAATCCAAAGCCTGTAGGTCAGCTGACCACCGCTTGAAGCAGCCATTTATCTTTTAGGGACACAAGTAAGAACCTCAGAACAGTCATTCTGCAAATAAAAGAGCAACAACCTGACACCCAGCACCTGCCTCTCTTGTATCTGTGACTGCTCTGCTCCCTCTCTTCCTACAGCCACCTTTCCAAACTACTGGCCAAGTCAACTAAAAGATAATGGATTCCTCTGCTAGACCACCTAGCAACACACCAATAAACCCTGTCTTTGTCCTGATCTTTAGCATCTGCACCAACTGCTTTTAAACACATATCTATTACCTATTCCAAGTGTAAAAGATAAGGTGAATTCTTCCTCAACTTTCTTTGTTGCATCTCCTATACACCTCCAATCAAAGTACAGTACCCTAAAAAGCTAGTGGTCACCTAGCCAAGCTGACCTTTTTTTTTTTAAGGTGCTATGAATCTTTCTAATATTGAATAAAAATAAAGAAAAAAAAATGCTGTTACTTGTTTCTGCACAGTTTTCTTGTGCTTATGTATTACCATTAGAGATTTTCATTTTAGATGAAAAAGTCCTTGAGGGCAGAAATGTTGCCATTACCAACCTACACTGTCTAATGTCTTCATTGTTAAACGAAATTCCCTACAGCACATCAGAATCTGCTAAACACAACATCATGTGTTACATATGTATCAACAATGTGTACTTACCTCAGAAGCCACAGTAGCTAGCCATTTTAGAAATCTACCAAGTTCCTGCAGCCTTTCAGAGGCCCTCTCGCCAGCACACGGTATTAGGCACTATGTGCCATCCACTCCTACAGAGCCCACTAGCCCACCTACACAGGGTATCAGCTTAGTTTTAATTCCCTTATGAGCCAAAATGCATCTTGTATCCTTTACAACTTACATAAAGGAATCTTCCTCATCTTAAACAGTTCAACAGCTGATTTTAAACATGCTTTTAAGCTCTGCCATGGTCATATTCTGCCTGACAGTGCCAGAAATCAAAATAATACTTGCTGCAGAACCATTTCTTACTGAAAGGTGATTCGTTAAAGCAATTTATAGTCATAATTAAACCAGAAAAAGAGCCAATAACTTGAGTTTTCTATCTTGGTTTCTCCCCAGCACAGCAATTTGGCTACACAGTAACCCCGAAAATGTAACCCTGCTGCTCTCAACATCAGAAAAAAAACCAAACAAAACAACCCTGCTTTCTATTACAGTTCCTTGTTTTTGCTTCAAACATTTGGTCACTTCCTGAATTTACACAATAAACTACCTTACCACAAATATATCTTCAAAATTCAGACTCAAGTGAGGTTTTTAGAAGGAGTCTTCTTGCAGTAAGGAAGAAAAATCCATGACTAATTTATTGTATAAACCCAGATTCCTACCTTATTTTGCAGAAAAGGAGTAACAAAAATCCACAGGCCCAATGAAGCAAAGCCAGAATTCAGCAGTTATGCAGCGCCACTTACAAAATAATTGTCCTTCCAGTGCCCCTACACAGAGGGATGAGAAAGCCTGCTGCAGAGGGGAAAGAAATTTCTGACACACAGCAGAGGCATAACCACCTGACTTGATGAGTCATCAGTCTCTCTCTCTCTCCCACCAGCACAGAGGAATGCC
>NW_010188798.1:25510-34652 GCF_000695765.1 Mesitornis unicolor
AATAGCAATTCAAGCTACCTAAAGCCCAGCTGAACTCCCATCTGTGCCCTCCTTATTGCACAAGGCCGAGCAAAAGAAATTAAAAGCAGCATTCAGCATTCGCATTAAGGGCCTCCTACAAAGCAATAACGCCTGTGTCCCAAGTGGCACATACTACTACATAAAAAAATCCTTGAAAGAGATGCATGCTTTCTGCTGGAATCCATTTACCTACCAGTCCTCCAGTGTAAAATATCCACGTCAGTGCGTGCTCTGTTCTGGAACAGCTTCTCAGAACAACCATTTAACCACAGACTGCACAGGGAGGCGCTGAAGTCACCGTAATACTAATTGCTTGAGTATGTAGAAAAGGTATTGATTCTTGTCAAAACAGAGTCTTGTGAGGCTTACTTCTGCTAATATGAGAACCCCTTCCCCCAGTTAGCAGAGGCAATGATGGAACTGCACAAGATCCAACACCTCAGCAAAGCAGACTTGAGTGACAGCGGCTAGAATCTGTTGTCAAAGATCAAAAGGCACTGATGCTGTCCTGTATGTCCGTACAGAAGATGAGCAGCTATGCAGTCTCTCCCCCAAGAAGCTGTGTGAGTTGAGGAGTTTCCTGCAGCCTTCACAACTTCCCAAGACTATCTTCACAAGTTCTAGGATTAGCAACACATCAAACTGGCATAAAACCTTAAATACACTAACCGAAATTGGAGTAAATAGCACAAGACCAGCAATTCAGAAGCAGCAGCGTTACATTAATAAGTCACCCATGTTAGGATACATTCTGCTGGAGTAACTTTGGATTAAGGTCATAGATTTTACTATATAAAAAACAGACTAACATGCTTTGGGTAGAAAAACAGAGTCAAAATAGAAGCCCTTACATTAAATATCCAGGAAAACTTAATAGGCGTACACAGTACGCTACACATACACAACAGCCAAGTAAAGTTTTCCGAAGAAAATCCTTCTTCCTCCTCTTCTTAGTAAAAGCCTAGACATTACAGGATACTAAAGATGACAACACACACTGGACAATTAGCTTAGCAGTGCATTTGCATCTTGCTTTACAATCAAGACTTGCCAACATTTACTGTGTTCACCTGAGCAGCCTTTGGTACAGTGCATGAGTCCCACTGCCCAGCTGTATGAGGATGAGTCGCAAAGGCCTTGTAAGTAACAAGATAATCACTGCCACAGATTTCCTGTAACTTGGACAGTGTATACTTCCCCTTCCAACAACTCATGTTTTTAAGAGGAAGTATTAAAAAAATACAGTGTCAGACAAATGCAGAAGTTCAGCAGTATTTCTGCATCTAGAATTCGGGATACTGTCCCAGAAGAAACACCATGCCCAGAACTCTAACATGGGTCACTTCAAGGGGAAGCCAAATAGTATTCTCAAGAAATCTGCTCCTTCATAATATGCAGACTTATATTTTTACTATAACACAGCAGGGAAAATAACACCAGAGTTCTCAGTCACCAAACAACAGAATCACTGAGGTTGGAAGGCACCTCTGGAGACCATCTAGTTTCAGCCCCCTGCTCAAAGTAGGTGAGAACAGGCTGCTCAGGGCCATGTCCAGATGGGTTCTGATTGTCTCCCAGGATGGAGACCACACAACTCTCTTGGCAATCTGTTCCAGTGTTCAGTTACCCTTACAGGAAAAAGTGTTTTCTTATGTTTAAAGGAATTCCCTGTATTTTGGTTTGAGCCCACTGCTTGTTATTTCAGCAGATACCACTGAGAAAGAGTCTGGCTCCATCCTCTTTGCTCACTCCCATTAGGTATTTATATAATTTACAATAAGATTCTCTGAGCTTTATTATCCCAAGGCTGTATAATCTCAGCTCCTTCTCATATGAAAGATGCTCCAAATCCTCGATGGTCTTTATGGCCCTTTTCTGGACCCACTCCATTAAGTCCACATCTTCCTTCTACTGGAGAGCCCAGAACTGGACACAGCACTCCAGATCTTGCTTCCCCAGAGCTTAATCAAAGGGAAAAAACACCTCCCTCAACATGCTGGCAGCATTCTTCCTACTGCAGCCCAGGATAGCATTTGTCTTCTTTACCACCAGGGCACATTGCTGGCTTATGTTCAATCTGGTGTCCATCAGAACCTCTAGTCCTTTTCAGTAAAGCTATTCTACAGCCAGTCAGTCCCCAGCCTGTAGCAGGGTATGTGGTTATTTCTCCCGAGGTGCAGGACTTCGCGTTTTTCTTTGTTGAACTTCATGAGATTCCTGTCAGCCTATTTCTGCTGTCCATCAGAGTCCCTCTAAACAGCAGCACAGCTCACTGATATATCAAGCACCTTCCAACTTTGTATCATCTGCAAGCTAAGGAAACCATGCAGTAGCCTCCTCAACACAATGACGTGGCTTTGTGTTCTCTTCACACAGACTTCAAGAAGCCAACTGTACCAACCTTCTTGCCATAAGCTCAGAGCTAGAAGTATCATTGTCTCTTAAACTCAACAATATGGGCATTCTTCCATTTAATTATTCACGCGATTCCAGTTGTCACAGGGCACTTTGAGGACATCTCTGTGTTTGATAGGTCAAGAATCTGCTTAAGTGATGCTCAGCTATGCACTGTGGATCCATCTGCAACCATACAAAACAACTCCTCTTTCAAACAACTTGTTCTTGGGCAATGTAAGGCCCCCTTCTCTCATGAGGCTTGCTACTCTGCACAGGTAAAGGTAAATCCAGGTATATTCAAGGAAAAAAAAACCACAGGAAATGTGCTTCCACTGTCAGCACAGTACATAATGGTTACAAAGTAAGACTCTGCAACATGGTGATTCATGAAGGCCAACACAGGCTCCTACTGCCTTCTTCCACAAAACTGATAGGGACTTACCTGTGGGTATGCCACTACATACAAGCCTGATACTTCAAGCAAACATTGTGCCTTGCACACAAGTTAAGCATATATAAAATATATTTATATTTAATACATATATGCAGCATAAGAGACTCTCTCCCCTACCACAAAAATGGGGTGTGAAGTCTGTTCATGCAACAGGTACCACCACCGCAGATTGTCATTCAAGCACCCAAGCTTTTATTCCGAAGCTTGGAAGATTCTTTCAGTTAGCCCAGAACAGGACTAGCAAAAAGCTGTTTGAATATGACTGAGAAGTTAGCAGCAGCAATAAAACTACGTAGGAAGGCCTGCAATGAATGCCTTGCCAAACTGCTTTGACTCACTGAAGCTTTGATGAACTCAGTGGATACTCTGCCTTCTCACTTCAAACACAGTTGTCATGTCATATCTAGACTTAATAAAGATCTAGTTTTATCAATTAAAATATTCCTGTTAAAAAAAAAAGAAAGAAAGAAGAAAGAAAACGACACTGTTCACATTTTTAAAAGTCATCAGCTGACAGGTTATATACTACAGCTTTCCATAATGGTTTTCTACACCAACTCTTTCCTCTCAGCCCAGAAGGCTTCTCCAGAGGAGCTCTACAGGTGGAAATGGATGAGTTCCCCCTTACTTCTTACTTGCTACGCTGCTTAACAAGTCTCCTATTGCAAAAAAATTGACTTTACTTTCAGTCTGCTACACATCCTGTCCCTTCTTTGGCTTGGTAGACTTTCACACATAAGAAAGCTCTAATGCAAATAAGATCCAAGCCATAACACAGAATACTAATACAATATTTATTTCTGTGTCACACAGTGGCTGCCTTTTCTTCTCCTGATCCTGTCATCCAGCTGCTAGAGCAGAAAGGTTCTGCAGCCATCTGCGTAGTGCAAAGCTCAGTCATTTCCTCTAGACGAGTAACATTTCCATTAACCTCACTAACGTTACTGCAGACCAAAATCCACCCTTCCTTTTATTAATAAGTCACTCTACTTTTAGGTGTATTTGGCATCATTACTTGAAATACATCTTGTTGCTCTAACCTGTAAGATGACAAGCATCAAAATGAGATGAACGCAAAGCTGTAAGCAATTATACTAGCAAACTTTACTACAGTCCAGTAGAGTCACTTTCAAAAGATTCTTACTTCAAGAAAAAAAAAAAAAAAAGGTGTGCAATTTCATAAAACAACTATTGCTAGGTTTGTAAGTTAGGCTCAGTTCTGCATGCAGAAACATTAGTAATTTGGGTTCATTAAAACACATGGGCTCCTCTACAAGCCTCACCACTGCCTAACCCCTTGTCCCTAAATGTAACAGCTAAAATACTGAGCACAAGTTTGGAACAAGCACTTCATCATTACACTGAACTTACAGAGCAGTCTTTAAAGTCAGGATATTATGCAGTCTTCAGTTTACGATGAGAGGTCTTTGATGGCTAGTTTGAAAAGCGAACCAGGAGTATGTTTGCATGAAAGTCTTTGAGAAAGATCTAATACCCCTAGCAGATAGAAGTGCTCTTTTATAGCACATTGGCATAATGAAACACCTGGCTAGAATCACAACACATATATTGGCACTGGATTCCAGTGTAAGGAAATTAAATTGAGGTCAACTTTTCCTGTAATGGAAAATTTCATCTTTATGTTCTAAAGCAAGGTAAGCCACATTTGGAGATTTTATGTTCAATTACCTGAAGTATTTACAGCTTCTTTAGAATAGTCATGAACTCCTTCAAAATATTAAATTTTAACATTCTTAAAGCTACTTATTGTGCTGGTTGTCTTAATATCTACTAGGTGACGTAAATTTATCTCACAATAACAAAGCCCTCAAGATTTCAAAGATCCAGAGGAAATCCACATAGTAGAATTGCCTTCTTAGAAGTCCTCCAATGTTATCTGCATATAGCCAGAAATACAATTTCAGTTGGTTTTTTTTGCGGTGGGTTTTTTTTTGTGGGTTTGTGTGTGCGTGCGTGTGTGTGTGTGTGGTGGTTTTTTTTGGTTTTTGGTTTTGGTTGGGTTTGTTGTTGTTTTTTGGTTTGGTTTTTTTTTAAGACCTGTTTCACAGTGAGGAACAAAGTAATGATACATTGTAATAATGAGACAGACCAAATGTTTGTCCCAGTAACTGAACTTCTTGGAAGACGCAGTTTCTTTGCTAGATTATTAAAAAAATGTCAAGTGATCCTTCAGGACGTTGAAGGAAATTTGCATATCTGAAAACTTTTCTCCAGCTGTAATAAACTGTTCTAACAAAGAGACAGTTTTCTCTCTATAAAGCTAATAGCTTTTCCCATAACCTTTCTATCACTTATCACACCCGACCATCCCAACCACAACAGGTCTGCTCTTCATGCTTTGGGCACAGAACACAGACCAGAAGCAGAGACGTTCATACCACTTATCTTTTACGTAGTCTTAAACAACAAACCACTCCAATAAGTGAGCATAGTTTATAGCATCCTAAAGACGGAACACAGCATGGGAACACTGCATCTTCGCAGTGCAGATTTCTGTATTTTTCTTGGGATGCCATCTGGCAAAAGGAGTTAGACAGACTGGTCAGCTGAAACTCACCAGTGCACCAACATTTCAACTTGACCATAAGAACCCTTATGATATGAGTGATCTTCAACTGACTAAGAAGGACAAAGACCTTCACATTACAGAGATATCCTCTAGGAACACAGCTTCTCTCAAGTGCTTGCAGCTGCAATGGGTCTATTTTCAGCAGACAGTTCATTTAACTGCTTAGCAGGACGAGTCTCAGCTCACTGGGGTAGCAATAGTCCTCAAAATTATTATTCTCATGATTAAACAGATGCCAGACAGCAAATGTAGAAAGCCCAGCACTATAAACATGTGGCCATGATGGCAGCTTCCCATACTAGTTTTAGTATACATACTTCCTGATTACTTCTGATTTGAACATTTGAAGACACCCACAACAGCCTCTCCAAAATTCTGTAAACTATGACAAAATCAAAGAACTGTCAACAGGCACCACACATGTATAATATGATATCACTATCAGACAAATTATTTCTGAAGAGTGAGCAGTGACACTGAAATTTACTGTTATACAAACTCAGAGAAGTAATCAAGTTAATGAACCAAGAAAATAAATTCAGTAGCTAAAACTGATCTTCACCTGCCATTTGGTTAAGTGATAGTAATAAAGACTGTTAGACTGACTTTCAGGATTTACCCATATACATCTTACTTGTTTTCAGAGTAAACATATAATTTCAGTAAAGACAGACCTTATAAGGCAAAGTTTGTTATCACTGCCATATACTATATGGAAGTCTAAAAAGCTAGGAGCAAACGATCAATCTTCCTAAGAAGTGGGGGGGGGGGGGGGGAGGTTAACTTGAGAATTTGACAAAACAGAAGAAATAAATACATAGATGAAAAAGTAACCACACCAAAAATATTTATGAGACTGTAGAACTTACTGCTACAAGATACGACCAAACCCAAGAATTTAGTATAAGCTTAGCTGTCCGCTTTCAAAGGGGAGGTGGGAGCGAGCACAACAGAAAGAACAACAAAAAAAAAAACCTTTTCAGAATGTAAAAGAAGGTACAACCAGAAGATCCAGCCTAAGCCAACTTTGTATGTTGGACCTTTAGGTGATTACTTGCTTAATCTGTACAGGAAGAAAAGGTTGAAAACTTTAGATTCATTCTGCTTCCTCTGCTGAAGTAGACCCCCCATTTCTCTCTGCCCAGATGGAAGACTAAAGAAGTCACGTGTTTTAAGATGGTGAGTAAGAGTGAACGAGCATGATATTCCAGTTGACTACACAGTCTGTTCTCCTTGGAACAGTTCCAGTCTAAAAAAAATAATCATGTGGATAACACTGTTCAACAATACCTCAATATTTCCAAGCCTAAAATCCCCCCTTTTCTTTGTTACAAATGATACAAGTATGGAGGAAAAAAAAGCTATTTCAGTTCTAGGCAATGTAGCCTTGGGTTGTAGTGTGGTTTTTGGTTTTTTTGTGGTATTTTTAAATATTTTTTTAAAAGAGAGGAAAAAAAGGCACTATTACCTGGCCAGCAATAGCATGCAATATTTTATGGTCAACACCAAAGTAAGCAAAGATATCAACTAGGTTATCCTTGCAATCCTTCCACTCTTTTTAAAAGAGTAATTACAAATACAGCCTTAGCTCACAAACAAGAAATTTAAAAGCATGAGGGAAAAGCATCTGTAGAAATTTTCAGGGCTCAGGAACAAAAAGAGTCAGTATTATGGTATCAGAACAAGAGCCTCTAAATTTATCTCCAGGGGAATCAGCTAGTAATCTGCTGGTCTATAGCAGCTTTGGATGACAATGTGTAATACCAGTATCCATGTGTGTCTGGAAGATAAATGCACAAAGTCATACTCGGGAAAAAAAATTATACAACAGAAGCACACTGAAGCCTGCAGACTTTGTAAAGCGGAATTAATGAGATATAAACCAGTTAATATATACTTAGACCAAAATAAAAGCTAAATTTAAGCTAATGCTGTATAAAAATTAGGCAAGTAGTGATAATCATTCATGGCAGAACCCTAATAGTGGCATTACTTACAAAAATAGTTCTTGATTTGGAAAATGGAAAGGCTGCATTTACAGGAAACAGAGGTCTTGTGTTACTATTGCAACACAAGACTTCAACCCCCATTTGAAGAGTCAGCTGACGCCAGCAGACATTTTCCAGCATTGTCTTAATTTCTCCCCCCCCCAGCTTCTCAAGTTGATGTCCATGGTGGTTTATCACTTTTGAATGCAACGCTTTGTCGCCTGATTATAGAATTGAGACTATTTTTTCCCCACATAAGAGAATAAAACTGTTTTCAAGAAGACTCGACATAATAAAATGACAAGCACAGCAAATAAAATCTGCAGTATTTTTGGGTATTCGAAGACCTGCAGACACTGATCTCCCTTCACATATTCTTAAGTAGAAAATAATAAAATATGGATACTATTAAATATTTATGCTTGCTACTCATTGAAAAGGCCTTTAGAAGTACTGTACAGAGATGCCAAACATTCAGCTGCAGCAGATCTGCAGAGTGCCAAAGTCAGTACAAATACAGCAACTTACAGCATGGAGAGGATCTGCTGCAGTTATTCAAACTTCCATTTGCAAGTGGCACATTCTCACTGAAGTGCTACAAATGGGTGAGCCAACAGACCACCTTTAGCATGCTCTCAGCAGGTTTTTCTCCTTTCCCATCCCATCTCCACTTCACCAAGTGGTATTAGCATTTGAAATACCACGTTAGATCAAATAGCCAGTGTACTTTGCTGGAGTATTGCATTACAATGAATAAAACTATCACCAAATTGCTTTTATTCCCAGCTGCAGTGCAAATCCTCTGACCAATTGAAACTAGTAAAACCTTAGGAAGAAATCACTTTGGCCAATTGAATCTAATGGCTAGCTCTTGATACAGACATGTCATATACTCCAAAGTCACAGCTTTCTGCAACACGTGCAGTATCATTGAGAACCCAGTGACGTAAAATTTCTCTCTTGCCTTTAAGTAAATGCTAAGTCTGATATTTGGGACACCTCATCTAAATCAGGATTTGTCACTGACTACAGGAATAGGAAAACTGTTTCATCTGCCATCAGTATTTTCAAGTGCTAAACAACAGGTGCGCCATTACACTAAGGAAGGGTTGCACTCAGGAGCCAGTAGCGGTGTTCCTGTTCCACCGCCTTGCTTTTCTTATCAAGGCACAGAAAAATTCAGTTCCACCCACCCAAGATGGTGGGGTGACCTGGCACAGAAACCCAGACACTGTCACCGCCTCTCTTTACAATGAATTTCGGCATATCCCTGGGATGTCTTGCCGGACGTTTTCTAGAGTGCTCAGCAGGTTTCTTATAGCAGGAGAAACCCTCCTCACGGGGCTGCTTTGCTTTCCAGGCAAACGGGACCGGGAAGAGCACGGCCGCCGTCAGTGGGGTCTCCCGGCGGGGAACAGCTCCATACGGACAACGCACATAGCGCTGCGCCTTACTCAGCTTCGATCGGAGCCGAAGGGGCGGCAGGCTCGGCCTCCGCTCACGGCGCAGACTTCTGCCCTTACCGCGTCCCAGGAGATGAAGGTCGGCCGTCCCGGAGACAGCCGCACCACAGGGCGCTTTGCGGGTCCGGCCACCCCCTCCCACCACCCCCCTCCCTAGGAGCGCTCCACAAGGCGGGGGCGGCCATTGAGAGCCGCGCGCACTCCCTCAGAGGGCGGCTCCACGGGCAGG
>NW_010188799.1:0-11913 GCF_000695765.1 Mesitornis unicolor
GATGGTTGTGCTTGGGACCCTTCTGCTTGTTTGCCCCGCCCGCGGGTGTGGTGTTTGGTTTTTTTTAAATTCTCCTGGTAAGGGCCCCCCTGTATCCCCATGGTGTGAGGGTGAGGAGGTGGAGCCGAGAACTACGGCAGTACCAGGTCCTAAGGCCCTTACATTAAAATGGCCACTTGCAATCAACACCACCAGCAAGTTACCGCCTGCTGCCCCCGGGCCCTTCTCCTTCAGTTTCGGGCAAGATGGAGCTTGCTCTTCAAGTCTTTGCCTCCTCCTATGTCAGTGTTGGAGGACAGAATCCTTTTTAATGTAGGTTAAAATTACAACAACCCAACCTATGGGAGACTGGATGAATAAGGGAAGAGCTGAAGCACAAGAAAATACAGGGGACTGTCTCATTCAACTGAAGCAATGTTGTAATTAATATCTCCAAAAATAGAGTAGGTACTTTTGGAGCCAGGCACCTTTTAAAAAGATTTCCTACTTGCATATCTAAGATCAGGAGCAGGTTTTATAGTGGAGTTCAGAGACCTGTAACTGTGCATCTTGTATAGACATACTGCCTTGAATCTTTGTACTCTGTGCATCTAAATTGTGTATCAGAGTGTTAAAAAGTAATTGGTAGTATCAATTATCTTTTTCTGAAATATTTTTTTTTAATTTGGTGAAAACTGGATACAGTCGGGAACATCACATTTTTGACTTGTATTGGCATAGCACCTTGAAGTCCACATTTGAATCTATGTGATTCGTTTCATAAATCTGTAGTAAAGACTTTCCTTGACTCCTAAGTCTTGGTTAATGAGTAAAACAGAAGAATAAAGTAAAATATATGAGTGCTTATTAACAGAAGAATGGAGATGTGTGCTACTGTTAACTAGCTAATAAAAATTGCATACCTGACATAGTTTCAGGGATATACAGTTTTATGAGGGTCTTGGAATGACTCCCAAACTGTTCTTTCTATCTGTTCTTTCTTGGAAATGGGCATAAAATACATTAATTTTAATTTACTCCAATGTATAATAGTAAAATGAGAAGATTAAACTTAGCTCGTCATCGTGTTTTTTTAAGATTAGGTGCTCACAGTATGTTTATGTTTTACTTGTCAGTTATAGTGAAATTTGAAACTCGGTCATTGTGGGGTATGAGTTTCTAAATAGCATAGAATAATTTTTTTTTGTAAGTAAATAATCTTTAAATGAATAATAAACTGATATCCATATACCTGCAATTTTGAAGTGAAGATTAATTTTTTAAAATTTATAATTTCTTTTATTGTGAAGCTGAAGTGGTCTATAGACTTAACACGAACAACTCATTTGAAATTTCCTTTTAAATTGTAACATAAAATGTATAATTGGAATAAAGTTCAAGTTCAAAGTTGTTTTAATAGTTAATCCTAATTGTGTTCTTAAGAAAATGGAAAAACTGAAAGAAGCTTTTTCCTTTGCTATCACAAGTGCAAAATACTGTTTCATTTGCGTATCAGTAAAAGACTTTGCATCCTTTAAATGGTTTGTATATTTACCACATCTGAAAGTGAAGAGGCAGAGCAATTGGTGTTAAAGCAGTCCTCTCATAAGTATGAATTTAGTATTTTTAAGCAGAAAACACAGGAGTCACTTAAAATGTCTAAAAGAGAGCTTACCTTCATGAAACAGATTTGGCAGGTCCTTAATAGCTTGTTTACAGAATGCTACAAAATGTATATTCTACTCCACTATATTTGAGAAAAAGATGGTGGTGGCAGAGGAAGATAATAAGATTCAATATTGCAACAGGTCCTCTAAGATTGTTACCAGTATTCAAAGTAAGTTTGTAGAATAACAACATTCTTATGTCATTGGAAACTAAGATAATAGAGAATACAAATGGATGTTTATCTGCAAAGTTAATACATAGGCGAGTCTCATAAATCTACCAAAAAAAAAATCTGGCCATAGGACTAATCCACAGATTTTAAATAAGTGGCTTAAAATAGCAAGTTGTTTTAGGAGGGCAACTCAGACACTTGAAATAGAAGACCTTAGTTTTTTCATATAAGCCATTTCGAAGTCCTAGGGCTGTAGTTTTTATAGCAAGTAACATAAACTTCCATAATAAACACATTATTAGTAACTTTTCTTTTTTGGTTCTTGACAAAATGGCTGTCAAAAATTCTGATGCACTGGGAGAACTTTAGGCTGCAATTTTAAAGGAATCTGTCAGTGCTCCCTGATGATGATGTAGAGAATTCTGTTATCTCGGCACTTCAGCTAAGTGCAAGAAAATCTGTGCAATTCTTTTTAGGATACATGCCTTTCTTGGGATATCTCAAAGTATGAAACTGTTAAATCTTCAGCTGGAGACATGCAGAGGAAGAAAAAAACAAAAACAATTTTGCATCAGAAAGAAGAGAGTCCAAATAGTTTCTGATAAATAATTTCAAAGGGGAAAAATCTGCTATGCTAACTAAATATTTAAAAGGTGCTTGTAGTAAAGGTTTTCTGTATTTAATTCTAGAGTTCTCGTAGACCAGTATAAACTGTTGAATTTTCAGTTTTTCAAAATGGCAATATTGTAATTTGCATTAATAGTAGTGAAGGGACCATGTATTAGAAGGAAATAGCTTCTTAAAATCAACAGTTGAACAGATGATGAAGCTATTATTGACATAGAAATCACTGTCTTCCTGTGATTCTAGTGTATGCGTGGCCCTGGTGGATTTTTTTTAAATACTCCCTCATCCTTCACATGAAGGATAAATTAAAATTTGTCCAAGGAATATAGTCTTAACATTAAATACTGATATTTGAAGCAGTTATAAAGGCCAGATTGGTAGATGCTCAGATGTTAGATCTTGGATTTTGGAGGTTAATGAGCAGTGTGTGTAGGAGGGATAATGTAGTTACTGTTGTAACAGTGTAAGCAGTATAGTTCTCTGAATTTACTAGATAAAAAAGGGAATAGATGTCTGTTTTTATTGGTTAATAATGTCACTGCATAAAATTTCTTGCTGCTCTGCTCATTTAAAATTCTTTGTGTGCGTTACCCAGTAATAACATTGTGACTTAATGAGAGAAGCATTAGATAGAGGGAGTGGAGCATCTCCCTTCTGAGGAGCGGCTGAGGGAGCTGGGTGTCTTTAGCTTGGAGAAGAGGAGACTGAGGGGTGACCTCATTCATGGTTATAAATATGTAAAGGGTGAGTGTCACGAGGATGGAGCCAGGCTCTTCTCAGTGACAGCCAATGACAGGACAAGGGGCAATGGGAGCAAGCTGGAGCATAGGAGGTTCAACCTGAACATAACAAAAAGCTTTTTCACTGAGAGGGTGACAGAGCACTGGACCAGGCTGCCCAGAGAGGTTGTGGAGTCTCCTTCTCTGGAGACATTCAAAACCCGCCTGGACACGTTCCTGTGTGACCTAGTCTAGGTGATCCTGCTCTGGCAGGGGGGTTGGACTGGATGATTTTTCAAGGTCCCTTCCAACTCCTAATATTCTGTGATAATGCAGATACTGGTACAGGAAATTTCTCTGAATATTGCAATACCTTTGCACTTTCTGTTAGTGGTGGTACTGGGGCCTAAGGTTATAAACCTGTGTGCAATGCAAAACTCATATGTTACTTATTTAAGTAGCTGTATTAATCCATCTATTTAGGAGCCTGAAATGAATGTGGAATTTGGTGATATTAGTCTACTTTGTGTGTGTGTGTGTGTGTGTGTGTGGTCTGTAGGCCACCTGAACCACTGTGTGTCTGGTCAGTTTGAAATGAACAATCTAATATTGGCTTTTCTTTTATGTGTGAAAAATATTAGCATTCTTGATTCAGTGCTGGAGAAGAATAATAGTTATGCTTTTATTTTAAAGTTGTCTGACTGAAATGTGAGGATGCTGATGGAGAGGTAGGGACATTAAGAAATGTTTGGACAGAAAAGTGTGCAAATGCGGTGGTCTCAACCTCGTGTTAAGATTTTGGTTTCTGTTAAAAAGGTAAAGAATCTTTGAGTTTCATCTTAGTGTTGTTCATACTGTGTCCCTGCTCTAATGAGACAGATCACAAATAGGAGATTCTTGGGTAGTTAGGAGTTATTTGTTAACTTTAAATTGCTGTGAAGTAGCATGAATATTCTGTAGTGTGGTGAGCCTTCACAGATAAAGGCTAATTGTAGCAGTTAGGGTCCAGAGCTGATTACAGTGCTTGTGAGTTTAGGTTAAGATGCAGCCTTCTAGGCAGGCTATATGGAAGTCAACTCTTGCAATTATGACTAGTTTGGCATTCAAGTGCATTGAGCAATGTTACAGGATATTTGAGACTGATGCAGAACAGCAAAGGAAGATAAAATGCCGTGGATGGGTAAGGTGGCTGGCTATTGAGAATTGTTTGGGAGTGGAGTGTTTTTTCACATTTGCTAGTACTTCTAATTCTTCTGTCCTCAGTGTCTGCTCCAGTTGCCTCTTCAACAAGATACTGGTTTCAATGGTATTCAGCCTTTCAGAAATGTTAGGGCTGTAATCCACACAGGACTATTAGCCCAAGCTTAAAGTATCACTAAACATAATTCAGATGTACTGGTGGACAACAGGAAGATAGGGACAATACTGAATAGAACTTAAAGCTTATTCAGAAGTGAATATGTGCCACTAGACTTAAACTTATGTTAGGAAAAACATTCATTCATCTTACAGTATTGTGTTATATGCATCTCATTCTAAAATGCATGGGGAATGAAAGTAATGATAGTTTTGTCATAGGATGGATGTACATATATCATAGTGTAATAACTCCAAAATGCTTTCTTTCTGTGAATTTCTGTGAAATGTTTTGCTTTGTGGGTTTTTTTGTGGTTTTTTTTTGTGGGTTTTTTGTTTTGTTTTGTTGGTTTTTTTAGTTCAAGATATCTGTATTTTTAAAATTCTTTTTAAGAGTAGCTTAAGTATTGTGCTAAACTAGCCTGAAAAATCACTTCTTTATTTGCATGCAAAAAAACCTGCAAGAAATGTTTTTGTAACTTGTCATTTTTGAGGAAGCCAGTAGTTTGGGTACAGACAAAATTGGTTTTAGTCCTGTTTGTAACTCTATCAAAATAGCACTCTTCAGAAAACTAAACAAAATTAAATGTCCTTTGCCTCTAGGAAGAGTTTTCAGTGTTCATTGCCCTAAAGGGAGCTGGAATAGCAGCAGCATTAATGTGTGTGTTGGTTGTTAGTACAGAGATGCATTGGAGATCAGCATTTTTTACGTTCCTTTGGCTTGTGTACACATGAATTACAAATAATTTTTGTTTTTAAATTAAATCAGTGTGATTAAAAACAAGGGTTATATATCTTATATGGAAGTAGACTGCATTTTTCTTAAAGTGTATTCCTCTGACAATAATTGCTACAGATACCTTATTAAGTTTCTTAACTCATGACTTACTCCACAAATACTTTCATGTAGAAAATAAAATATCTTGCAATCTTAAGTCACCTGATGTTATTACCTGGCAAAATAGTTAGCATTATATCAAAGTGTTGCATTTTTTCAATACTCTTAATGTGCAATAAATAAACAAAGCTTTCTACCTCCATTTTTTTTTCTTTTTTACAAAAAAACCAAAACCAACTCAATATGTTTTTACTAGAAAAGGCCAGTAGCTGAAAATTAAAAAGTGTTATCCAGAAGATAATTTAGTATTTGTTTCTTAAATTTAAATGCTCTTAATAGTGTCATTCTTGGGCATCAGGAACGCCTTCTATCAGTGTCGCTATATAAAAGTAACTAACAAGTGAGGATTCTACTAAAAAAGCTATTTAATTTAGACAGACCTGTGTGTTTTTGAAAATTAAGAACAGTGTTTTGCTAAGTGGACACCAATACTTCATTAGTTGCTGTTGATCGGCACTTTCTGCCTCCTTTTAAGCTAGCTTCTGACTTAAAATTATTTTAGGTGTGCTGCCATCTTTTTCACTTTAGAAGCCCATATTTCTTTTTCTATATTAAAAACACCACTACGGTTTTCTTGTTGAAGATCTTTGTGCAGTTCAGAAAAGATTAATTGCTTCTTGAATACTTGGGTTTTTGAAAAGGGGAATAAAAATTACTAACAGAAATATGAAATAATTAATCTAGTTAGTTTAATAACTAATGTGGAGTAGTGATGGCTAATACTTTTTTTGAGAGCTTGTTCTCAAGACATGGACTTTTTGTTGCTGGTGTTTTAATACAATTTAGCAAAATGTAAGTGTTCAGGCTAGACTTCTCTAAGCTAAATGTCTGCCTAGAATTATACTTTTTTTTTTTTAAAGCTATACTATAGCTTAATTGATTTTATAATCTATACTATAGATTAACTTATGGTGTAGAGTTGGGCAGGGACAATGTGGACAAGGCTAATTTTTTGTTGTAACCTTTTCTCTGGGATGAATTCTGCAAGACTGAGTCAGTGTGTCCCTTCACTCCCCAGAAAATCAGATTGACATGGAATTGAGGATTAGTTTGGAGAAAGATATATGGTCACAGCTCACTGTAATTTGTCTTATTTAGGAGGTTTAATATCATAGTGGTATTTGGCCTGGACAGGCATATTCTTTGCTGTAAAAGTCTGGCTGGATGGCTGGGCCCAAGGAGTGGTGGTGAATGGAGTTTAAATCCAGTTGGAGGCCAGTCACGAGTGGTGTTCCCCAGGGCTCAGTGTTAGGACCAGTTCTGTTTAACATCTTTATCGATGACCTGAACAAGAGGATTGAATTGCGCCCTTGATAGTTTTGCAGATGATACCAAACTGGGTGGGAGTGTTGATCTGCTTGAGGGTAGGAAGGCTTTTCAGAGGGACCTGGACAGGCTGGATCTATGGGCTGAGGCCAACTGTATGAGGTTCAACAAGGCCAAGTGCCAGGTCCTGCACTTGGGTCACAACAACCCCATGCAACGCTGCAGTCTTGGGGAAGAGTGGCTAGAAAGCTGCCAGGCAGAAAGGGACCTTGGGGTACTGGTTGACAGCCAATTGAACATGAGCAGGTAGTGTGCCAACGTGGCCAATGGCATCCTGGCCTGTATCAGAAATAGTGTGAACAGCAGAACTAGGGAAGTGAACATACCCTGTACTTGTCCCCTGTGTTCAGTTTTGGGCCCCTCGCTACAAGAAGGACATTGAGGCACTGGAGCATGTCCAGAGAAGGGCAATGAAGCTCATGAAGAGTCTGAAGCACAAGCCTTATGCAGAGCAGCTGAGGGAACTGGGGTTATTTAGCTTGGGAGAGGCTGAGGGAGACCTTATTGCCCTCTCTACAACTACCTGAAAGGAGGTTGTAGCAAGGTGGGTGTGAGTCTCTTCTCCTAAGTAACAAGTGATAGGATGAGAGGAAATGGCCCCAAGTTGTGCCAGGGGAGGTTTAGATTGGATATTGGGAAAAATTTCTGCATTGCAAGGGTTATCAGGCATTGGAACAGGCTGCCCAGGGAGATGGTTGAGTCACCATCCTTGGAGGTATTTAAAATATGGCAGATGAGGTGTTTAGAGACATTGTTTAGTAGTGGACAGGTTATGGTTGGACTTGATAATCTTAAAGATCTTTTCCAACCAAATGATTCTATGATTTCATAATATGTAGCACTTTTTCTGATACTTATCTTTCTGGTGCATTAGTATTTTCTGTCAATGTCCATAGATGTTAGTATAGTTGTTATTCAAAGATTGAAGTGAAAGGTCTTTTACAAAAATAATTAATTTTCTTGATCTTAAAGTTCCTTAGGTAAGATGTGGAAGATCAGAGCAAGGTAGGTATACACTAGTATGTAAAATTTTTGAGTTGAAGCAAGCTTATTTGGAAGGAGGGAGTAAAGAGCATGGGAAAACAGGGATATGCATGTAGCAGTTTAGGGCAGGTAGGGAGAGAAAAAAAACCACTAGGTAAGGTGCTGGAAATGACCTTCTGTAGTTGACTGAAACATACATTTACGGAACTTGGAGCAGAACAGTTGAGTGCAATGTGTAGACTGTAAACTGGCTTTGGTGAGGACAGTGAAAACAGTTAATACTCATCTTCCAGCTTGGATTTCTATTTGAAGAATGTGTGTTGTTCCTAGAAAATAAAAAATAGTGAGCTTGGTAGGGAAGCACTGTTACTATTATAATTGGCTTAAGAAGTAGGCGTGGTATCAATAAAATATATTCTTTTTGAATGAAAATCTGACAGAAAAGGTATTAATAGAACAATACAGCAATGTAAGATTTGAAGCTGCCAGGTCCTTTGCCTGTAACTTCTTAAATCAAAGAATGGTGTTTATTTTGATATTAAGTTAAACACTGTAAGAATTGTAATATAAAGTTACCTCGAATTGAATGTTCACAAACTGGATTTGCTTTAAGTAAATATTGGTCTAGAACTCATTTGCTGTTGAAACTGAATCTTTTATAAACTAAAGAAAAAATTCTTGACAGTGAGGGTGCTCAGAACAGGTTGTCTAGAGGAGTCTTGCAATGTCTATTCTTGGAGATGATTGGAACCTGACTGGACACAAAGCCCTGAGAATCCTAATGTATTAGGTTGGCCAAAAAATAATTGTGTGTTTGTTTGGTTTTTTTAATAGATGGACATACATGTCTTGAAAGGTAACTAACTTCATTTTAAACGACAAATTCATTATGTAGCTTGACAGCTGACAGTTCAAGCTTGTTTTAGAAAAAGAAAGTGCACGATTTCTGTAACAATTATTTATTTGGCATCAATTGCAAAATGGAAAATCAAAAGGAACATTTTCATCATATTTTGCTGTATTACTTCCAAAAAGGAATTTTGCTGTATTACTTCCAGAAAGGGGAAAAAATGCTGTGCAAGTTCATCAAATTTATGTGATGCGTATGGTGAAGATGCCTTAAAACTACGGCAGTGTCAGAATCGGTTTGCTAAATTTCAGTCTGGAGATTTTGATGTTAAAGATGCACCACGCTCAGGAAGGCCAATCAAAGTTGATAATGACAAAATAAAGGCATTGATCAATCCGATTGGCATTTGACATGAGAGATTGCTGATGCTCAATTTCAATATGTTAAGATTATTGAAAACCATGTAAAACAACTTGAAATGTGAAGAAAATGATCCATTTTTGAAGCGTATGATAACAGGTGATGACAATTGGATTGTCTACAACAATGACAAACAACAAAGATCGTGGAGCAAGCGTGATGAACCAGCTTAAAGCACTTCAAAAGCAGATACTCACCAAAGGCAGGTTATGCTGTCAGTCTGGTGGGATTTCAAAGGCGTTGTGTATTTTGCATTGCTTCCAGGGAACCAAACCATTCATCCAGATGTGTATGGTCATCAACTGGATAAATTAAATGATGCCATCAAATGAGTTGTCCAGAATGGGTGAATCGCAAAGGTGTTGTGTTTCTCCATGGTAACGCTAGACCACGTACAAGTTTGGTCACTTGTCAAAAATGGTTGCAGCTTGGATGGGATGTCTTACCACATCCACCATATTCTCCAGACCTGGCACCATCAGACTCTACGAAAAACCTTAACTGCTGATGAGGATATCAAATAGTTCTTGGAACTGTTTTTTTTTTTTGCCGAAAAAGATAAGAACTTTTTTGAGTGCGGAATCATGAAATTGCCTGAAAGATGGCAAAAGGTAATTGTTCAAAATGGACAATATATTAATACAGTTTTTGTTTCCCATGAAAAATTCACCTTTCATTTACCCTGAAAAAGATGCGATTACTTTTTGGCCAATCCTATAACTTTTAAATTAGCTGTGCTTTGAGCATAGGGTTAGAACAGATCACCTCCAAATCTTTGTTTCAGCCTAAATTATTTTGTGTTTTTTAAACTCCACCTAGTTAGTAGAGCCAATTGGACTTCATATAAAGAGCGCTAGAATTCCTTGAACTCAAAAGATGCTAAAAATAATATTATCATTTATTTTGGGGAAGAGAATTGATCTATAATAAAAGTCGCTAAGTTACCAGGTCAATCAGTTAGCTTCTCTGTCTGCTTGTAATTTGGTTCAACTTTTTCCCACTGTTGGGGGATTATGCTGATCTGAATTACTTTCCTTCTTGTGATGAAGAACACACGTGGTTTTTTACCATAGCTCAGCTGACATACTGTATTTCATTGATGATCTAATAGCTTGATAGGTGCCTAGCTGTTTTGGAGTCTTATTTATTGAGACTAAGTTGAAATACTTGATGTGGTGCAGTATGGAAAATTATTACTTAAGATAGAATTAGTAAAAGAATTGTAGAGAAGGAGCTGGTAGAGGTGTTTAGTAGAATTAGTTTAGGAATAATTGCAGTAGAGTACCCTAGGGATTGGTCTTGAGTCTTACTTAGTATTTATATTTATATTTGATGCAAGGAAAATATTATCAATACACAGGCAACTTGACAAGGAGCTGCTCTGAGGAAGCTAACTGTTTGGAAAGAAAGCAGTCGAGCAAAGTGGGTAGCACAGCTGAAACTTCATCTGAAATGATGCATACAGGTCTTTCCATCTGTAGTCAAGAAAAAAGAGTAGATAATACTAAGATAGGTGCAAAGAACAACTGCAAGTAAGATCAGTGGAATAGGAAGTCTGACAGAATAGTGTGGGAGGAGGTAAATTCATCTCGGGTAAATATGATGAGGCACTAATTGCCAAACAAAGATTAAAAATTCTTAAGTTAGAAGAAGTTAGCACAAAAATCTTAATATTAATTAGTTATATGAAAGTGTCTGGTCATCCTAATGTTAAAAGGTTCTCAGTAAGACCATGGGGAGAAAAAGATGCATCATAAATTTAGAAAAGATGTTGCCATGAATTTCTGTAGCATAGCATAACATAACTTTTTGAAAGGAACAAGCAGTCAGTTCTAGAATTTTTTTATTATAGTCTTGCAAACTTGATCACTAGCTCTGCATGATGTTGCAGACGCAAGGGGAACAGGTTTGCTGAAGTAAGCATGATCATAGAACTGTATTAGCCTTAGAAATCAAATGATTTGGGCTGTTAATTCTATACCATAATAAGGAAGTTTGGAACAAAAATAGTGCAGAAGAAATTAAACTGTCTGTAGCAGAATCTTTTTAATAGTCCTGCTCATAATGATCACAGTCTCTTCACAATATTAAGTACTGAACACTATCAGGCAGCTTTAATCATATACTGAGAACAAAAGCATTTTCTTTGATAAACTGACTGATACTGTTACCTCATAGTGTTTTGTGAACACTGTATTGTATTTTGTAATAGTAACTTAAGCATGATTTCATGGAACTTGAAGAGCCAGACTAATGCTTCCTGAACAGGTCCCTGTTCTTTCTCTCCCTCCCATTTTTTTTCCCCTGCTTCCATGCGTGTAACTTATATGGGTTCTGGCACTCAGCAGACTGTTTTGGGAGCTCTAATGTTTCTAACGTTTCTACCATGTTAGAAAAAGAGCCTAGCAAAAAAAAAATTCTCATAGATTTCTGCTAGATTAATGAGTTAAATCAGTGCACTGAATACCTTGAGAAGCAGCAGAACTAGCACTAGGGATGGCATAGCCAGGTTTGGTATATAGGAGGAGGGAAGAATAAGAGTGAGGATAGGATGGAGCAAGACTTTTCCTTGTTGGCCGTATTAGGCTGTTGATGTGTTCAAGTACAGTCTGAGTTAAATAGTCTGCTGCCTGTTTTCTCAGTCTAATGTATTTTTAGTAGATACATATGATAATATGAATTACCTCAGAGCTTTTGAATATTTTACACTTCTGTACTGTTAGATTTGTAGATAATTGTCATGTTTTAGGGCTGGCCTGGCCACTAAATGCTGGACAGACATTCTCTATTAACCCCTCTCCCTTCCCCAGAAAGGGAGAGAGAGACTTTACAGGTTGGAAAAGAAAACTATCAGATTTAATGAAACAATAGTACTAATACTAAAGAATAATAATGTGAATAGGAAAATAATGAA
>NW_010188800.1:0-4948 GCF_000695765.1 Mesitornis unicolor
CAGCCCTCCGGAAGTCCAGGGTGGCCGTTCCTAAGACTTGTGCTCCAGACCCTTTACCAGTTTCAGTGCCCTTCTCTGGACACACTCCAGTGCTTCAATGTCCTTGTAGTAAGGAGCCCAAAACTGAACACAGTATTAGAGGTGTTGTCTCACCAGTGTCAAGTATAGAAGAAGAATCACTTCCCTGCTCCTGCTGGTCACACTATTTCTGATACAAGCCAGGATGCTGCTGGCCTTCTTGGCCACCACATGGTGGCTCATGTTCAGTTGGCTGTCAATCAGCACCCCCAGGTCCTTTTCTGCCAGGGAGCTTTCCAGCCACACTTTCCCAAGCCTGTAGCGCTGCATGGGGTTATTGTGACCTGACACTTGGCCTTGTTAAACCTCATACAGTTGACCTCAGTCCACTGATCCAGCCTATCCAGGTCCCTAACTGAGCCTTCCTACCCTCAAGCACAGCAACACTCCCACCCAGTTTGGTGTCATCTGCAAACTTACTGAGCAAGTACTTAATTTCCTCATCAAGATCATTGATAAAGATGTTAAACAGGACTGGCCCCAAAACTGAGCTCTGGGTAACAGTGCTTGTGACTGGCCACCAACTGGGTTTAGTTCCATTCACCACAGGAAATTCTTCCTCTGAGGGTGATCCACCACAGGAAAGGGCCATGCATGAAAGCTGGGGGATCTCCAAAGTTCTGAACTTCAGAACTCATTGGAAAATCCAGTCAGGCTAGAAATGCATATTATTTCTGATTTCAGCTTATTCTAAAAATCTTAAACAAGCTCTTGCATAGATATTCACAATTGAATTTCTAATCCTAGATGAAGCTGGAAAATGAAAGGATATTTACAGTTGGTATAAGCAAGCTTTCCATGTCATCCTTCTTTTATTTCAAATGATTCATTATTATTTATCAATGCATTGTAACAGCTCCTCCTCCAAGTCATGCTTTTGTAGATAAGCCCAGTCTGAAGCTTAGACTTTAAGAGTGTTCTACATCATGAGGAATCTGACTTCTGAGTCTTAAAATTTTGCTTGTTTTTTCTCATTGTAGATTGAGAGAAAAATCTGAAGTCAACTACCTTAATTATCAGAAAAGTTTATATCTGCTTCTGGATCTGAACCCTGTGTGTCAGCTCCATCATTATTTCAATGTTACTCTTGAGAGATCTTTTTTTGGAGTTGCTTTATAGTAAAATGCTTCAGTGAAGATTTTCTTTAATATGTCATTATTAAAGCAGTAGAAGAGTGCGTTATTAGCACTAGAAGAGAGTTACACATTGTTAGTCTTGAGAAGAACTTTTATGACTAACTAATGAATTGGTAGTTACCATTTCTTTCATCTCACTGAATATTTGAAGATTAGAGGTCATTAAACTGAATAGTAGAGCTTTTAGCCAGGTTTCTGGTAGTCATTATCACAGCTGTCAGCCACTTCTATCTGATTCTTGGCCAGACTGGTGAGAAATAATGTTCATAACACACAGTAGCAGCTAGCAGTGTTCTGTGCCTATCTCTTTATCTCTTTGAACCAGTAGTTACTCAGAAGGGCTGCGGTGAAATCTGTTTTATAATCATTCATGATGGTTTCAGCATAACAAGAGGATGTGGATCTTGTCCACATAATTCAAATTAAAATACTACTACTTTACTAGGTTTCTGTTCCATATCACTTTAACTATTTTAATCACCATTTTTCATTCACCCATGTACTATTTTTCTGACATTGTCTTAGGTTCCTTATTCTTGCAAAATCAGAGCCATAAAAACAGGATATTGACGTTTTGTCCACATTACTTTCTACAGTCAATTAAAATTTATTTCAGTTACTGGCGTAGCCATCACTTCTTATTGTAATAATTTGCAATTCACTTCATATTGCCCTTCTTCACAATCAGATGTAAAGAAACCAAAACACTTGAATACAGATATTTGTTAGCAATGCTGCTGTCAGTGTTCATAAGGCAACTAACTACCAATTAGATTACATCAAATTTCCTTCTTTTTGTCAGCAAATATCAGATCTTCTTCGGTGTGATTCTACATAGCCCTGTATTATGATTAGAATATTATTCTAGCCAAGGGACAACATCAGAGGCATTGATTGAACCTTGCAAAGTCAGGTCTGTGACAATAACAGAATTATATTTTATAACTCTTTCTATTTGCCTGTATAGAACTTCTTCATAGTAATGCTTAATAGCAATAGTTAAAAATTGTAGTACGCTTTTATGTCTTCTTTCCTTTGTCAAGTTTTTCTTTACCATCACGAATTTTCTCCTTCAAGCTGCACTTCACACAGGGTTCATGACTCAGACCAAATGCTTCTTTTTTTCTTTTAAATATGACTTTTTTAAATTTTTTGAATGCAGATTAATTAATGCATATTATATGAAATCAGTATTTTCCTCAGTGGCACTATAAGTAGGAGCACTTTCATTTTGTATGATTTCCTCGAAGTGGATAGCTGCAGAAACATGTATTAACCAATCATCCTTTCAGAATAGTGACATAGTGTGTACACTGGCAAGAATATCAAACTACTTGAAGTCTGCCTGTGTAGAAAGGTTTTCTAGTATTTAAAGTAATGAGGGTAAGAAAGATTAATTATTAAAGAATGTTTTTAAAGGTCCATCATAAAAATGCTGTCTTTTACAAACCTGCTTAGTAGCTAAAAGTTATGAATAAAAATACTTAAAACAAGTTTGCAAAACACTAATTCATCCTTTGATTGTTGCCTAACTGAAGAAAAAAACATAAATATTTTTAAAAATCATATATTTCATAGCTTTTAAAATGTCTGGGTCTGTAATAGCATATTACAATGCAAAGTGAAAAGAATTCAAAACTTCTTAGAACTTTTCACAGATATTTTTCCATGGTTTTTTTTTCTTGAATTATTATGTGAAGGGAGGAACAGAAGGATTAGCAGCCTACTGAAGTACTAACTTATTTGATTCTCAATATCATTGAAGTAAGCAGTCACATATTCACTCTCTGTGGATGCTACATTTACAAGCAAAAGGACCACTAAAAAAGCAAAAATTCTGAACACTTCAGGTAGTTTATTTTTCTCTGCTGGACTAGAGAAAACTCCATTTGTCTTGCATGATGTTCCGTTGCATTAGAAATGTTCCACTGGGCTTTTGGTTACCATTCTTCATTGTCTGGGTTACCCAGCTACACATTTCTATTCACAGCTTTCATTGTATTGGTTGAAACACGTTCCCGTAGAGGTGAAACTGCCAACAGTATCTCTTGCTGATCCCCATTCTCCACAGCTCTCAATCTCTTGTTTCTTCTGATCTTCCTTTTCTTCCTTCAGCTTAGTCTTTCAAAATTTTTCTTATGAAATCTTCCACTTACCTTCTATTCTATATGTCCCACGAAATAGTAGTATTATAGGATAACTGATTACCCAAGCCAAAGTCAACTCTGCAGGCACAATGCACATACCTTGCTTCCTCTGGTCTTAAGAACAGAGTTCTCTCAGGTAAACTGTGGTGCTTAAACTGTGGTGATAACTTTGATTTCAATTGGTTCTCCTCTACAGAAAGCTCCATGTTGGACTGTGTCTGGACACAAATCCTTAACAGGACATCAGTCATCATAAGTCTGCCCACAGAAGACTCCCCTCAAAAATTACCATAAGGGAACCTTGTTAAAAGGCAAGTGCCACGAAATAAAAAGACCCCACAGTCTCATTTCAGGCTAAGCCAGAAGAAATTATGAAAACAAATTCAGCTATATCAATCTATTGTTTTAACGATATTGTACATATGTAAGAAAGAATGATTTAGCAGTCTGATTACAGAAATATATTCTCCCCATCCATATCTATTAGCATCACTTCAAGAAAACAAGTACTTTTGTTCTGATAAGGTAGTCATCATTCTCAAAAGCAGACAGCAACCACTTATGGCTTATCAGCCTCTGGACAGCAGGAGGATTCCTCTGTAAGAACTGTACAGGTTATTTCAGCTTCACCTACATAACATTAACAGCAGTATCCTACTTCTATTCCTTTAGTATTAACAAATGTAGTAACTTTTCATTTATACACTTCTACAATAACTAATGCAGGGAAAGACACAATGTATACACTTGCAATATTCAGTATGCATTTTCTGATGTTTACTGTGTTGTATACTGTGTGCATTCCTCCAACTTGAGGATATAAATAACATTAAAAAGTCTACATACATATACACACCTATGACAAACATAAACGAAATAACCATAAAAAATACTTTTAAAAATCAATTAACCATTAGAAGCAAAATTCCATTACTGCAGAGTGTCTTTTGTCCTTCATTTATGTTTTGCCTTTTTAAGGACACTTGTGTTGCTATTCCATTCAGCATTTGGTAACTTTGAACTTCCAAGTCTTTTTTTTTTCATTATACTTCCCCCAAATGTAGAAGCTTTCAATTTGCAAGGAAACATAAAGAAAAAACAAAACAGAAAATCAAAACACTGAAGTTGAGTTTCGCGTTATAACTTGTGCTCTTGTTACAAGGGAACCCAAGCAAGAATCCACTCAAGGACATGTTTTCTTTATAATTGGAGCCAACTTAGTAATTGAAGCCGAGACGTCCTGGCACACTGATACATTCTAGTCCATTTTGAAGGACTGCAGATAGACTAGGAGACACTGGTTGATAAGGGAAATTAGGGAATTAATAAGTAAAGTTAAAGAACAAGAACATTAAGAGGCAAATATTTAACATTATAATTATATTTAAATTGCAACCAATCATTGTAACTTTGATTGTGAAATCCTGAGACTTTTCTGTATAAATATGCTAAGAAAAGTGACCGTACTCGTGCGAGCTTTAATGGAATAAATAATGCCCCTTGCACCCGATGTCAAATAAAGAATGCCAGCTTCTTAATGCTACATTAGTGTCGAGAGGTTTTTCTAGTCTTGATTTTGGTGACACT
>NW_010188800.1:4966-12802 GCF_000695765.1 Mesitornis unicolor
CATATCTCCATTGCTGAAGGAACTTGTACAAAACCTGTTACTATTCATAAAAATTCAGGGACCTAGATTCTACTTCCAAAAGGGCAACCAAATCTCCAAGCTATTGATTATCCTCCAATTTCTTCATTTGTAAAGTAGAAGCAACACTGTCTTTCCAGCATAGTTCTGAGTTCTGTTACACAGAAACCATGCACTGAACACTACACTCCACAACAATCAGTTCAGCTCAGTTTAGAAGTTTATGCTTGTCAGTAAGCAATAACTTTCACATTGCAACTCTGCCTTGACTGGATACATGCAAGTGAATTGGAGCTGAAAATCTCTCTTCTATCCAATAATCCTCCAAGAATATCAGGTGTTATTAGACCTATCTTAACAATCTGAAGTCACATAGAATGTGTTAGCAAATTAAATAAATTTCTGAACTGATCTGTGAAAGCATTAGAGATTACCTTTTTTAGTGGGGATAGGGAAGAAAGAAAAAGTTTATTCCCTCATCTCCTCACTCTGTCCCAGGTATTAAGGGCTATATTGAACTGCCTTCCAGCATTAGACAGAAAAGCTTGAGTCCTTCAGGCTTCACCAAGCATGTAATTTTGGACTACCATTGGATAATAAATAATCCTGAAATCTCTTCAAAATGCTGCTTAGAAATAAGTTTTATACTAAAAAATGTCAAAATGCAACTTTATTTAAAGAAACTTTCTTTCACAATTTGTTCAATTTTGTAAGATTGTGAATTTATTCTATTTCTAATGGCATATATTGACAATCATTTCTTATTTTGTCCTAGATGGTTCAGCATACATTAATTAAGACAAGAACCAATCTTACTCTCCACAGCTCATTATATGCTGTAGCTTTTTTCTGCATTTCATCATTTCTATCAAAAGCTTGAAGGACATGAACTGTCATTTTTCAAGGTAGACCTGGCCCTATATATCGGTCATGCAACAGCTGAGGAACAGGGCTATGCCATAGGTGGACCTTCAGAAATAATTTGGCTGCAACAGGGGAACCCATCCTAGGATATTTCTGGGTCAACAGTCTGCTTGTCTGCCTTTTCCTTCTTACCCGCTGCTGCGTCAGAGGCAATGAATCCACTCATACCTTACTGTCTAATATGCTGCTAACAGACTGAAAGGTTTTTAAAATGCTGGATGAGTCACTCTCTTCTAACACGGGGTTGGTTTTCTTTTGCTGTGTTTTAGAGAGCATAGTGGTAACTTTCATGACACTATATTGTGCTTTCATTATAAACATTCCTATCCAAACCCCATTCAGCCCTGTTTTCTGAGTTTTCTGAGTCCATGTACTAAGACCTAGCTGCAACATCACCCTGCTCAGCACTGAGGCAGTGTGATCTGAACCAGCAGTTGAGATACTATGTACTCATGCCACAGTGCTTGTTTTCTCTTCTTTGGGTCCAGTGACACTTCACCTGTTCATTGGTCTTCTAAGTGGTAGCTAGCAATACCTAAGTACGATTTACGGGGGGAACTGAAGGGGAATGATCACGTGCCTCAAGAGACAACAAAGATACTAAATTACAGCCTCCAAAATGAAATTCTGCATGGTGACTTTGGATCAGCTGAAGGGTATTAAGGGGTGAGACAGACACACACAACCTAGCCTCCCATTCACAGTCCTAGAAGCACAGTTTTACCAAACAACTGAATAGTAACATAACACTTGTGATAACACTCAAATAAATATCAATTTCATTAAATAGCGTTAAAGTTGTGCCTATTATCCATCCTATAAATAATCACACATGTAAATAATTAACAAATATTTTAAAATAGAAATAGTTTGCTACTAATCTCAAGTACTCAGCACTTGGTAAGAACTCTTTCAAGTGATGCTCTTACATTGTAGCCAGATACCCTTTAGCAGGTCACAGTAGTACAGAAAAATGTTAAAATGAAAACATAGAGCCTAGAAAAAAAAATTAAAGTTGGAAAGCAGTACACTTTCTCTCATCTTCCCTCATCACTCTATGTACCTGAAGAAATCCTTCTTGTTATTTTTCATGTCCCTAGTGAAGTTCAGGTCCAGCTGTGCCTTGGCTTTCCTGATTCCCTCCCTGCACGCTCAGGTCCTATCCCTATAATCTGTATATCCCTGCTTCCCCTGACAATGCATCTTAGTTTAGTGTTTTGGATTGGCTCAGACATCTTGACCTAGTCAAGCTGGCCTCCTACCTCCCTTTCCCAGCTTCTTGTACATAGGGATGGAGAACTCTTGACCTCTAAGAAAATTGTCTTTCAATATATCTCAGCTTTCTTTTGCTCCTTTGCTTTTAAGGGCAGTTTCCCAAGGGATCCCCCACACTAGCACCTTAAATAGCCAGAAGTTTGCATTTCTGAGATTTGAGGTCCTACCTTTACTTTTTACCCATCCTGTACCCCTCAAGATTGAGAATTCCACAGGGCATGATAGCTGCAGCCTAGGCTCTTCCTATCTTCTCCTATAAATTTTTCTGCATTAGTAAACAATAGGTCCAGCAGTACCTCTCCTCTGGTTGGGCTCTCCATCATCTGTACTACTGGCACTCCAGTAGTTGGACTTCTTGCAGTCTGCTGTGCCACTTTTTCAGACGAAGTCCAAGCAGCTGAAGTCCCCTATCAGGGTCAGGACTTGTGAGTGTCATTATAGAATCATAGAATGGTTTGGGTAGGAAGGGACCTTAAAGCTCATCCTGTTCAATTCCCCTGCCATGGGCAGGGACACCTCCCACTAGACCAGGTTGCTCAAAGTCTTGCACAACCCAGCCTTGAACACCTCCAGGGAGGGGGCATCCACAACTTCCCTGGGCAACCTGTGCCAGTGTCTCACTACTTTGAGTAAAGAACTTCTTCCTAATATCTAATCTAAACCTACCCTCTTTCTGTTTGAAACCATTACCCCTCATCCTATCACTACATGTCCCTCTCGAGTTTTCTATTAGATCCCCATCAGGCATTGCAAGGTCACTATAAAGTCTCCCTGGAGACTTCTCCAAGCTGAACAACTCCAACTCTCTCTGTCTTTCTTCATAGGAGAGGTGCTCCAGCCCCTGATCATCTTTGTGACCCTTCCCTGGACTCACTTCAACAGGTTTAGAGACAAGAATGTTATGTGGGGGAGTATCAAATGCTTGCACAAGTCCAGGTAGGTGACATCAGTTGCTCTTCCCTTATCCACAAATGCTGTAATCGCATCATAGAAGGCTACCAAATTTGCCAGGTGCTATTTGCCCCTAGTGAAGCCATGTTGGCTGTCATTAATCACACCCTTATGTGATCCTTCTGGCAGCTGAAGAAAAAGCTCTTTGTCAACCTCTTCTTGATCCAGTGGCCTGAAGTTGACACCAACCACAAAGTTTCCTTTGTTGGCTTGGTCTCTAATTTTCACCCATAAACCCTTGACCAGTGCACTGCTGTTCTTCAACTCTCGCTCCATGCAATCAATCCCATTTTTGGCATGGAGGGCAATTCCGCCACCTCTCCTTCCTTACATGTCCCTTCTGAATAGTATATAGCCATCATCCACAGCACTCCAATCATGCAATTCATTCCACCAAATTTCTGTGATAACAATCAGGTCATAGTTTTACATTTGGACAGCAGTTACCAGCTCCTCCTGTCTGTTTCCCATGCTACATGCATTGGTATATAGGCACTTCAGGTGGGCTATTGGCCACATCCCCTTTTTAGAGGAACTCACCCTAATACCCTCAAGGCAATACAGAGGGGTTTCACTGTTGCTTCTTAATGTCTCAGCAGCTTCTGGCTCTTTCCAAGTGCTTAAAACAACATCCCCTCCCCTTGCTAAATCTAGTTTAAAGCTCTGTTTGTAAGTCCAGCCAGCTTGTTGCCCAGGACACTCTTGCCTCACTTCATCAGTTGAACCCCATCAGCTGTCAAAAGACTCTGTTTCTCAAAGGTATGTTCAAGATCATAGAATTTGAGATCTTGAGCATGGCACCAGCTACATAGGCAGCCATTCATCTGTTCAATTCTTCTCCTTTTTCTTTAACCTTCCTCCTCTTTAACCTCTCCTCTTCTGAGGAGAACACTGCCTGTACTCCCAATCCCTTTAACATTGTTTTGAGGGACATTAAGTCTCTTTTGATAATTCTGAGTCACCTCACTGCAGCGTCATTCAATCCTATGTGGAACAATAGGAATGGGTGGTAACCTGCAGGTTTTACCAGGCTCAGCAGCCTCTCCATGACATCATGGGTGCGAGCTCCTGGCAGGAAGGAAACTTGTCAGAGATATAGCCTGAGTGACAAATGGGCACTTCAATGTCCACCAGCAAGGAGTCTCCAATTATTAACACCCTACATACTTTTCTAGTAGCACTAGTTATAAAGCAGGTAGGTGATTGGACCAACCTTGCACAGTTGGCCTTTCCTGAGTCTTGCTCGTTACTCACTCTCTCTTCATTCTCCAGCCCCAGAGCATCCCATGCGTTACACAGGACACTGTGGGCACTTCAGGCAGAAGGGAAAGATTCCTATTCCTTTAGCTGGAAAAAGGCTTCATGCTGACATTAGCACATTCTTAACTAGATTCTGGTAATATTTACTACAGCAGGGGTAAATAATATCTTCAGAACTGAACTGTATGACCTAATAAAATATTTACCTGTTTGCAGTGAATAACTGAAGAATAAGCCCAGTAAGCCAATTATTTCCCAAATCTCTACACTGGGTACTGAATCTAACATCCAGAACTCCAACACATCCTACGTAACAGTACAGGATTATATATATCATTTAATGTCCTCCCATGGAAGCCAATGGCAAAAGTTTTATCTCCTTTCAACCTAGTCAGAATTTTAACCAAATACTAATCCTAAAAAACAGAAATTAATTCAATTCACCTGAAGTTTTGAAGGCAGAAGGCCAAAGATAAGAGAATAAAAAAATTTATCAGTCCCTATATCTATTTGCCAAGACGAACAGTACACATGAGAGATTAGACTGACAAGTCCATTTAAAACCTTCCTGTAATTATTTACCTACATGAGGGAAATGCCAGCATACAGAGCTAGTGCTTATGAACACTTCAGGAATTGTTTTAACAAAAAGTTTGGTTTATACTCATGCATTGCAGTATAAATGACAGAGATACAAGACTTACTTTGAATAATTTAGAGGATTTTCTGCCAATATTAGAAAGGGGACATAGCTTCTCTGCATGTTACATATCACACTCAGAAGAGGATTTCCCGGCCATAAAGGTATGACAAACAATCTATGCATACATACTATTTCATTTTGTGAATTAATTCTGCTTGTTCATGGCTACACTGATTTACTGGAATAATTTTTAAAACTGGAGTATTTTCATTATAATACTCTATGCTATGGAGATTTACAGTATAACAGATTCCAGGCACAGGCTTCAGCCTACTGCTAACATTTTAGCCAGGAGCCTAACTTGTTTTTTTATTTCATAATGCTCTAAACTTAATTTAGCAGAACAATTCTCTGCAGATGCATTCCCTTCTTATAGTCTGTCTAATGTCATTATTATAGGAATTAGTACTTAATGGTAAACAAAGGTGTTTATTCTTACCAGCAGGAGCCTGACAGGTGACTGGAATCAAGTTTTAAATTATGTTATGTATAGTCAAAGTCTAGAGCTACACTTAGAGTAATAAAAAAATAATGAATTTATTTTAAAAAGACAGTTAAAGAAACTTCTGCTAATTCAGATGATGCTGTTTTATTACTTTCATAAACTGCTAACTCTCTAATCAGAGCTTGTTTATACAATGCGTATCAAACAAAGTTCTTCATGGTTTTAAACATCATGATTCTACAATCTACCTCTGATAAACCTACCTATGCTGGCTAAAGACCCAAAGCATCAGCTCTATAGGCAAGTAAGGATTTGTCAAAAATACCATCAAGGCTCATGAGACTTTACAAATAATCATTCTGATGGGCAAGAAACCTCTTTCACGAGTGCTAGCCCTCATGCTGTTATGAAAGCAGAATTTAGCGCTCTTGAACTAGGGATTAATGTTACTTTCTGCATTCTAACAAAGTGTTCCTAAGATCTCCCTCAGGCACCTCCACCAGTGCATCACTCATTTGATACTAAACTTGTCCAGAGTATATTTTGCTGATCATTAAAAATCGTGGCAAATGTCCTGTCTCATACTTTTCATCAGCTGACTCCAGAGTCTAAAGTAATGTAATTTCTTTTCATTTCACTTGGAAAGGGGGAGGGAACTAAGATAAATCCCTCAAACAAACAAAACCAGAACAAAAACCAAAAATTGAAGACCATAATTATTCTTCTCAGTGAAATTTTGCTGCTTTTATGGCTTATTAACAAGAAACAGACCTTAAAGTTAAAAGCTGCAAGTTAAAATATTTTTACATCAAAAATAAAGAGACCAAATATGAACATACCATAACTGTTTTATAACAAACATGTCTGCTTTTATGATGGATGCCATTAATTTTGTTATTTTATTTTATATTATAAATCTTGAAGACCTACTCAAATGTGAAACATGAAGTAAGAAAATAGTACAGACACAAAGACAGACAAATCTGGAGGAACATTTGTAGCTAGGGAGAAAAAACTGTATTTTCCAGAGTCCACAAATTATATGTAATTCCCACAGTGGTTATATTTACTGAGCTAGCCATTGACATTTTGAATTTTAGGACCATAAAAAGATACCTAAGTTAATTTCAAATTAGGATATGATTGTCTTTCCAATAATATGGTTTATTTTTATTAACTGAAAGCAATTCTAAAAGTTGATGGCTCAAGATTGAGTTCAAAGATAGGAATATATAGAACTTATGTGGAAAAGGGAGGTTCAAAGATGAAGAGGAAAGAAAGGAACAAAATTACTCAGGCCAGAGCCAAAAATTGTAAAGCATCTGTATAACATCGTGAATTTTCTCATTTGATTTAGGTTTTTTGGGTAGTGGGGTGGAGTGAGGCTTTTGCTTCTATTTTTATCCCGGGTGGTGAAAAATTTGCATAACTCAGAAGATAGAAACATGAAAAAAAACCATGAAAAATCTGCCAGAGGTGAAAATACACTAGAAAATAAATCTCTTTCCAAAGAAGAGAAAGATTTTAGTACATGTCCTGTTTTCACTTGATTGGATGCTATGTCAAAAATGTCTCTTTTGACATAGGTAAGAGACATATCTTCTATATTTGAGTACTAAAGACAATACTAAGAGCTCCACATCAGCCATTGCATCATTTCAGGCCAAACTCTACTGAAAAGAGTTGCCATATAAAACAAAATACATCCAAAGCATGTACAAGTATGTGTTTACTCCTCTCATAAAACGGATCTTAGTTTAAATGTATCAGATTAAGAAGATTTCATAATGGAGACACAATCTCACATTGTTTTTTCTAGTTTCAAGATACTCTATCCCCAAAAGAGTTGATAGTATTAGAAAAGCTGCACATAATGATGTACAAGCAAACCTATTTGGCCAGTACAGTTTTCTCCACAGAGTCTAAAATCTGAAAGTGCAAACTTTGGTGGAAAATTAAGTGTCCAAGTAGGGAAAAATAATTCAATAGTACCTTAACATCATTTATTTTCCTCTTCTTCTCCCTCCCAGTAGTTTCACAACTACTTTAAAGACTAAAGTGGAAAGAATGTACGTCAGGAAGTAGACAGGAAATAGGAACAGAATTTTCTAATGCAGAAGTAAGGAGCAAGTCTTGGATATTCATTGGCTGAATGTAAGATTGTGACTTATATCAGAAACCTAGATTCCTTATCTATTCAGCAGAGAAAAGGGCACAATCCCATTTTAGATACTTTGAACTGCCCTGAAGATTTCTCAGT
>NW_010188800.1:12833-21373 GCF_000695765.1 Mesitornis unicolor
GAAACACAAGTTCCTAACCTAGGCAACTGAAATGACCACCTTTGCATCCCAAAAATGACTGTATCGCAAGCAACTTTTCTTTGATACCTAAAAGACCTGCCTTTATTACCCCTTTACATGTTCATGTGAGCCAAAACCAAAATTTCATAACTTAGATAAATTACTTCAATACAAATAGCAGCTAGCTTGTCAGGTTGTCAAATTAAACTGTATTAGAAACCTTTGAACTATTCTGTACATCTGTAAGGCCTAACTGTGAATCTAGCAACAAAACCACAAACTAGAAAAGGCTCCTCCATTTTATCTTACTGTTAGGGATTCTATTAATCTTGTTCTGTGATCAAATTAACACTTATACTACCACTACAGCCATATAATTCCTCTTATAAAGTAATAAAAATCAGTTGTTCCAACTCACCCAGTTGGAAGTCTGGTCTGAAATGTCACTTCCCTGACAGTCATCTTATATTCAGACTAAATTTATTCCTAGCCATTCCATTCCTTTATTTTTGTACTAATACTTCCTTCAGTTTAAGTAATATCTTAATCACTCCTGGTTCTCAGACTTTATGTCTCCATTGCTATCGCTTTAAGTCTCTTCTTTAAGAGGATTCAGCAGCATGACATCATATTATGGGATCAAATCATCCTTCTTGCAGTATGGATAAACCTTTCTCGAACTTGAGTAATAAGAGATGTACACTATATTCCAGCTGGATGGTTTTCCATTATACAAGATCTTGTGATCTAACTCCAGCTGGCAGCTAAGCATGACACAGCCACTGACTCACTTTCCCCTGGTGGGATGGGGGAGAAAATCAGAAGAATAAAAGTGAGAAAAGTTGTGGGTTGAGATAAAGACAGTTTAATAAGTAAAGCAAAAGTCATGGACACAAGCAAAGCAAAACAAGGAATTAATTCCCTCCTTCTTGTTGGCAAACAGGTGTTCACTCATATCCAGGAAAGCAGGGCTCCATCACGTTTAAAAGTTACTTGAAAAGACGAACGCCATAACTTCGAACAGTATTCATCTCACTATTGGGAAAAGTTTGCCTTACACAATCTAAGATCCCTTTTTTTTTTTTAATCACAGCAACCTCACATTGTTGATCAATCTGTGACTTACTAAGAGACTGAGGTCTGTCTTGTTTTCTGTACTTTGAAATTGATAAGCTTCCAACTTATGCCAAAAGTATTTGATATTAAGTTCCCTATGTGCATGACTTTTTATTTCAGGTTATTACATTTCTTCCTATTTCAACTAGTCCACCAGGCCACTAACATCTTCTCAGGAGGTAACCACAGTCTTCAATTTACTGATGATGCCTCACGACTTGAAATATTTCAGGTCAATCAAGTCACAAAGGAAATCTTTGTGTAATCTCCCACCAACCTTATAGATATCACTCCAGTAGGACCTGCTGCCCCTCTCTTAGAAAGCTATTTGTCTAACTTGCAATTCTTAAGCTTATCACTGCCTTCTCCACACTAACTGATCAACATATACGGGAAGTCTAATCAAATGTTTCAGTAAAGTCTGACTAGATCTATTGCATTTTCTTATCTAGAAAATAAATTAGGGAAGAAAGAAAGCAGCTTAGAGCACTCTGTTGCAAAAGAATGATGCAGTTTAATATTACTTTCTTTTCAACTCCATATTTCACAGAATCATAGGATCATTAATGTTGGAAAAGGCCTCTAAGATCATCAAGTTCAACTGCCAACCTAACACCGCCATGCCCACTAAACCGTGTCCTGAAGTGCCATATCCACTTTTATTTATTTTTATTCTCCTCTAAAACTTGCTCAGTAAACTGTTGGACACCATAATGTCCCCACGCTAAATGACAGGAAGCCAGTAATAACCTTTTTTAAAAAGAGCAATAATTCATAAGGGACAAACTTTCAGGCACAAGCAGCAAAACTATTTTTTCTGTTGTTGATTTTAGAACAAGGAATACACATTGGGCGGATCTATTTGACAGACATGTCAAGAAAGCATAATATGATAGGAAATTAAGGATATGTTTCTGTCTTTTTATACTTTTTAATGTCTCTTAATTTATTATGTAGGCATTTTACTCTGAAAGAATGTTTTCATTGACTATTTAAAATTTAGCTTTATGGGTTTTTTTCTACTCAACAGTTTTCTTCATAATTCAAAATTTTCTCACTCAACTGAAACCTGTAACTTTTCTTGCAATAAAAGCATTAATAAAACCACATCTTTTTGATTCAGACATTTTATGGTCTATACATAGAACTTAGATTCAACTTACTTTAAAAAAGTGCTTGTATGTCTTTTCACTGTTTTTTCATATAGCTGCCAGTACATCATAGCACTCTTTGCATGCTACTACTATGTACCGGCTCTATTTTCAGCATTTTAATATAAGGTGAACTTCAAAATTCCTAGGCTTAATCCAAACACAAGATTTTGTAATTACAGCTCCTTAGGAATTCTATTCTCCTCAAATTAGTTAGATATACGTTCCACATGAACTCAATTTAGATATTCCTTTGTAGAAATATTTATGTTATGTGCATAATTTGAGAACTGTACATCTCTACAACAGCCAATTACTACTTGATACAAGTAGATTGTATTTGAAACACAATTTGATTTCAAGTTGCAGTATAAATTGACCAACAACTATATGTATAGTAAATTTATTACATATAGGTGTTTTCCATTTTTGCCACTCACCAGTGTTCCTAATCCCATAAATTCTTGATTGTGCTTTGGAGAAGACAGTCCAAGAGAATAGATCATATTACCCCACAGATTTCAAGTGGTCAGGTTTTAAACCAAGTCTTTCTCAGATTTCAGACAAAAAGTTCTCAGCTATCTGACAGCTCTAAGTGAAACATTTAACTGAATACCACTGGCCAGTCTAAGTGAATTAAAGAGTAATACACAGTTTTAATTAGAGTATGGCCACTTTTCCAGAGTGGTATTCTGATTGAAATGTGCGTGAGTGGACATTTAAATCAAAAATGTGAGCCACATGAATAGCTTTCCTGGGGAAGCCTTCCTTAGACCTATACAGATTCATGCTTATGAGGCAAAAAAGACCCAAGAGTTAACTAAAGTATATTTATATTAAATTAAGCTGTCTCATAATAATATTTGTATAATGAAAGTATTATAGCAAAAATATATAATCAACTGCAGTGCATGCAGTGCACGCAGCAGGCTAAAATCCATGCTGTTTGTTAAGTGATTTAGCATCAGTGAATAAATTCTCAGAATCAAAGTACAAATTAAACTTGTCTCTTTAGTAAGCTTTTGCAAACAACATGAGGTTCAAGAGTTACAGACTGTCTATTTCTGACACAAGCAATAATATTCTTATGTTTTTCACCCTAGCAGTGAAAGAGGAAAGATTCAATCAGTCTAGCATAGGGTTAATAAAAATCTAACGAGTTTCTCATGGACAACTGTTATTGTACCACTCAACACATGTATATTCTCTTCGTTAATATAATAAGACCATAGTAAGACTTATTCTTAATTTAATGTCTTCTTTTCTAAAAGTAGCTTAACACTTCCAGATTATTTTCCAGTTATTTTATACATGTGTGTCTTAATGAAAGGAAGGAGGAAAGCTAAAATGTGTTTTTCACTCTGTGTCACAGTGAAAATGGGAACTTTTTCCTCCATTTCCAAAGTTCACATTAATTAAATAATGAAACAAAGAAAAAAAAACCACCACAGCTAAATGTCAACAGCTTTCATCTGCATGACAGTTGAAGTACTCTCCTGTGTCAACATAAGACCTCGATTATTTTCAGACTGCACTACCTGTCACCCTCAATAACGGCTGGTCAAGCAAGGAGACTTTTAGCATGCGCTGCATTTGACAGTGGCATATCAATTTATCCTAAGACCTGCAGAAGTGCAGGGGACAAGGAATGCCTGCTCCAAAAGCATATTTCCAAATAAATTTCACAATAGATTCCTTTCTGCAAATATTGAAACACTTAAAAATGGAAAACTCATTTTAAAGAGGACAGAATTGGATTCATACTATTGCCACTATCATCTTAGGTTATTTTTCTGTTTAAAAAAAGAAAATTAAATGCGACCTGAATTATGGGATCATAAAGGGCCGTTGTTTAATATGTTTAAATTCAGTATCCCTTTGTCTCAAAGCAAAAAACAGAATTTACTCAAAGCGCCTTCAACAAAACTTCCATAAAGCATTTCCTTTCCAAAAAATCAATTTAATTGATTTAATTTCTTTCTCCCTGAAAGACTCTGTATAAAAATGGTGTCATGATGCCAAAAGACAAGCCTTTTCATCTAGATTGTAGAATCACTTCAAATTTAGACATTCTTTTCACTGCTTTACATATTTCATTATGCTCATTGGTCATACACAGACTTTTGAACACAGAATTATTATATTTAATAAATATAAGCTTCTATGGCTGGTATAGTGAAATTGCAACAGCATGAAAAAATGATTGTGACCGTAGGCATATACCCAGATGTGTCTGCTGTTGAACTTCAATAGAATCCATACTCCTTGTGTGTGCTTACAAATTTTTCTGCAGCTCTTGGAATACAAAGTCAATGCTTGAGCTCTGTCTCTCCAGGAGCACGGGATGAACACAGACAAGATTTCTGGCACTACGTATATTGCTGTACAGACATAACAAGTGACTACAACTCAACATGTGGGCAGGAATATCTAATCATGCTGTGCTTACCTGAGAATCACGCAATTAACTGCTAACATGCCATTTCTCACAGCCAACGAATTAAAGTGCTTACAAATACAATCTATTGTACATGCATTGAATCAATTTCATACAATAACATCATAATTTTTTTTCTAGAGATTTGTTATTTTAAAATGCATTTTTTTTAAAAATCAGTGTACTGTGGACAGAGGAGAGGGAGGACGTGGATTGTTAGCCATTTTGATAGGTTTGAGAGATAAAAATGTGCAAGATCTGGCCACAAATTTGCAGTCCCTCATTGCAGGGCTCAAGATAAATTGCTTATCTCTGTCCATTCAAGCAGTGCCTATAGTGGCAACATTTTCACCTACTCTGATACCAGCACTATACACTCAGTTGCATAACTAAATATACTATGCTTTTCCAAAATTTAAGACTTCTTTAACAATAATATATAAGCTTCAAGAAGTTAAAATAATATAAAATCTCCGGTACCCGTTTATGCACAGTTAAAAATGTTGAGGGAAGGTTCCCTAAAAACATTACACACCAAGAGGAAAGCTTCTATTTTTTCACTCCAACAGAGGAATGTCAATGAACAACCTCAACTCCAGAGCTTATAAAGGAATTTTTTATTATTTAGATTGTTGTTTTCATGTAATCAACATTTTTGTAGTTTATTTTATATTTATGTTCCGATAAGAGTTCCCAGCTTTAAAAACATTTGCCCCCACTTTTCTGTTTATCAAATGCTGTATTAAGCCATGTATCTTACCTTTACTGTATTTGCTGAAGACAAAGCTTCCTAGATTCTATTCTAGTATTTTGAAAAACTTGCACTTCTTAGTATTTCATGAATGAGAGAAATGTTTAGAAATACAGTTTGTTGTGCGAGTGTTTGTCCTTCCGTGTTCCGGTTCACTAACCCAGTCAACAAATTAAAGTCTTTTCTACACAATCATCTCATGTGGCAACCTTGTAGCTTCTGACTGCAAATTAAACAACACTCATCTTCAAACAAATCTGCTGCTGCTACTATCCAGTCCATGATTTCATAGTTTCTCACACCCTTAATGAAGAGATGCTTACAAGGTTATTTCTGTGTTGCTGTGGTGATGTCATGAATGTACTTTTGTTTCTATAGCACCTAGAAAGGAATTCTTACATCAGAAGTAGATTTGTTTTTTTAGTAGCACTGGACATCAGTGACAGACTGCTGTATACGAAAGAACACAAACACATTTTTTTGCTGAGATTCATATAAGCTATCTTTTATTAACTATACCTCTGAGTTATAACACTCAAACTTTTCACCTGAGTTGTAAGACCCACACTTTTCCTCTCTACTCCAACTATGGTAAAGCACATATTTACTTCCTTTGATCGCTTCCTCTCTGAAAACATTTTTGTAACATGACTGTTTAGTTTAAATCTCCAGAAGGATTTGGAGGGGGTGGGGAGAAGCAGGTGGAACATGGACAGAAAAAAGGCAAAAAGGAGTACTAATGCTTGAAGTAGTTGCCAGTATCCTTGACTCACAGCCTTTAGTACACACCAATGTACTGGTATTAAGCATGTGTAGGCAAACTGTTGTTGACTCTAGGATACTTCAAAAGTCAGTATACCAGTATTCATTCCTTTCCCTTCCTCCACTCCTGTTCTTGGAAGTAAGGAGAGGATATTGCACACACTGAAACAACCCCAGAAACATCTGTAGCTTTCATGTCTCCTTCAGGCTTTTCAGACTAAACAACATTCAAAGATTGTGATGCTCATTCTCCTTGTAATGCAACTGTTTTATTTTTGGGCCATCAGCTGTCTTCAAAATATTGACAGCATGTCATTAACAAGTCTGCAGTCCCTGGCTGGAGACATTTTTCTTACATATATGTCTGCAAAAAGACCAAAAGACATTACACAACAATTTTTAAATTTAACTTGAACCAATATTTGCCCCATCTAATTGGCTCATGCATGAGGCTGCTAAGGGAAAAAAAAAGGCCACGTGGGCAGCATTACCATTGGTTTAGATATGGTCATCTGTTCTACATCTTTTCTTTAGTAGCTGCATGTCATTCCAACGTTTAGACATCTTTGGCTGAGACTACACTTGACTGAAAGCCAGCATGTAGGAACTCAGTTTAAACAGCAACAGCAATTTAAAAAGCTGAACAACCAGTGGCAAGTGTGGAAGGAAAACCATGTTTTTGGCATCAAGTTAATATCCACCCTATAAAAGTAGGTTGGGAACTCTATTGTTTTTCTTCTCTTCACCACAACCAGGCAACAACAAGTAGGAAACTGGTATTTTTGCCCTTTCAGAATGAATATTCTGGGTTTTGAAAACTTCAGCATTCCCAGCAAAAAACACCTGTGCAAAGCTGCATAGGGGTTTTCAAGGCCACATAAAGTGTACCTTCTTCTGTCACAAATTGCTCCCTTTCTCTTCTGTAAAATGCCAACTGTGTGTTATGGTTTAATAGGTTAATAGGTTGAGGGAAGGACAGGTGGTAGTTGTAGAACCCTGTAGGGTCAGAGACTGGCATTATTCCCTCCCCTTTGTGGCCACTGTCTAAAAGCCAAGGAGGCTGGAAGTTTCAGAGGGCTCTTCCTTCCTTCCTGGGTTGCCTCGTGTTGCATCTCTGGACAGCTGGGCCTACCTGCACATGTTTGGCGGCATCCACCACCATCTGCTACTGGGACCAGCTGAAGTCCCTTGTGATGTGTCAAAGCAACCACAAGGACTTCTCAGACACTTTTACTCAGGACTACCGGGATCGGGTTTTGTATATAGTTGAATATCCTTTGTCCCTTATTAATTCTTTTTTTCTTTCCCCTATTTTTTCATTAAACTTGTTACAGTCTTAACTTCCAACATTGTGTGAAACATCTCTTCTTTTATTCCCCTTTTATCCTCCCCTGGGATGGTGGCAGGAACAATAGACAGAAATCCTGCTCCCTGTTTCATTTGGGTTTGCCATGAGACCTAAATGGAGACATTGAGATATCTTAACAGACCCTTGACAAAAGAAATAAATAAATTTAAAAAATATTTTAACTTGTGGTCTACCAAAGTCTGAGGCTGTTCTTTGGCCAGACCTTCAAGGCATATTGTAAAGCAAATGGATACTTTCCTGAGGAAGTGGTTTTGTTCCAAGGGAAAGAATATAATTCAGCTCTGTGAAAGTAGTATTTTGGTATTCTAGACCATATGATATTTACTTTACTGCACTATTAAATTTTTGTTTTTTCTTTAGCTATACTGTGATGTATTAATTGTATTATATTTATTCTTTCAGTTTATGCATCACAGCTAGTTTTCAATGCTCTTGGAACCAAAATAATATTCTCTTTCCCAAACTCACCACTTTTACTGTGGCTTCTCTATTACATTTCTATTCAGTGATTCATCTTTCGAATAATACAGTGAACTTTTTTTTTTCTTTAATTACTTTGCATTTACCATTTAGAGGCATTGCTTATGAAGAAATACAATCAGAGGAGAGGTTAAAGTTAAAATAGAGTGACAAACAGAAACTGGAACAGCAGAAGCAATTCTTATGCAGTGAGAAACAGAATAAGAACATATGGTTAATTAAAGGAAAAATGAACAGAGACCTAGTACTTGTGAACACCAAGGGGAGGGAGGGCAAGGCATGATTAGGGAAGAAATATCAAATAACTTTATTCCCTAATTTGCATCCCATTTTATCTTGACTATGCTCCTGACTGATAAAGTCCACTAGGCAGCAACTCAGCAAATGACTTTATGGTCAGCACAAGCTAATTAATTACTCTATATTTAATTCTAATTAGATTTTCTAAAGGGGGGAGAATTCTCAGTTTCTCTT
>NW_010188800.1:21404-33875 GCF_000695765.1 Mesitornis unicolor
TTCCCTTTTCCATATGCACACGCTTTTCTACAGATGCAAAACCCTGTAGTTGAAGAAAAGAGGTGAAGATTTAAGAGATACTCGGCTACACTTAGCAGATTGAATCTTGTAATAGAAATAATCAAAAGATGGCAGTTTGCTTTCCCAGGGAATTCTGCAAGTCACACTTCATTCACTGTGCAGCACACTTAAGATTGATGAGTCTGCCATGACAATATATAAGCTTTAGAGCTTCCAGTCTCTACCTCTGCTGCTGAGAACTCATCCAAGAGCATAACATTGTAGATTATTTAATGTAACAAAACAGGGAAAAAAGATACAGTAGATAACATTGTCTGTAAGAAATCAGAAAAAGGCAGGAATTTCATATCTCAAAAATATATTTTGCAGGGGCTGTAAGTAACTGTTGAGAATTCCCATGTTATTAGTTATTGATAAGGTACAAAAAAACAGTGATTAACTAAACTTGGTACACAAAGTAGTTGAAATAAATTACAGAAATAGTTGGTTTAATTTCTGTTCATGCATAGAGGAATCTCAAAGTACTGACTTGTAGTTGAGTAGATCACATCTGTTGCCTGTTATTTTAACTACTTTAATTAAATCTTTGCATTGAAGTGCAGATGAAAAGTAAAAAGTAATAATGATAATAGCAGATGTTTGTAAAATAACAACAGTTCTGATCAGTTTTCAGATCCAGTGCCTGATTAAAGAAATATAAATACTTAGCTGAAACTGCAACTCTATACAAGGTACTCCACAACCAATGAAACCAGAGAACATTTTAGAGAATATGAAGAAGCATAATCAGTAGAAGTATTTATGGCAGCTGTTATAACCATGTTCAGAAGTTGTCAAAGTGTTTCAATTATTTTTGACATGGCTATATTACCTAGCAATCTAGACTGCAAGATATTTTAAAAATTACTATCTAGATAGTAACAAAGTAACTTTTGATTCTATAAAGAGAAAACACAAAAAGGAAATTCTAGACAGTTATTTCTATGTAACATACACCTGAGATTTTTCAGTCTGATCCCAAAAGGCACAGGTAAGTAAGGTAAGTAACAGGGATCATTGTTGTCTCTCCTTTATACCAGTTTATTTTTGCTTAAAGGTAAGTAAGTACCATTTGATGACGTAGAAGAGAAAAAAAACAATCCAAGAATAATAAATGTTTACATCAGATAGCAGTTTTATGATACTTACAGCTCAGTGGTTTATGTCAAACAGTAGTACCTCTACTTAGTGAGGACCTTGTTAACCCTCATCACAGCGTAGGTACTTATTTGATACAAAAGCAATTTTCAGCTTTGCAACATAGAATTTAAAGTATTAAAAGTGTTTTTTATTTTTTTTTTCCCTACGAAGAATGTAGTTTGATGAAAAAATAGGCAAACATTCAGAGTGTGGAAGGAAAGTGGTATAGCATAGACACTAGAATAAAATATAATAATGGGTGTTATAAACTTATTCTGTATATAAATGAAGTGAATTGCTAGATAACACATAAAGTGAGATGTCAGAACAGCCTGCAAAGAAACTTGGAGAAAGGTCTGAGTACAGCCATAATATCATGCTCCTCATTCAGGTCTTATTAGTAAACCACATATTGTCTGTACAACATTATTATTCACTGCTATATCTCATCTCATTTTCCAATGTAGTTTTTCTTTTTTCTTTCCTAAAGCAACCCCTTCCAGGGACAGATAAGCTGCCATTTCAAGGAAAGAACACAGAAAGCCTAATTTGTTCTATGAAGAGATGATCATTAAATAAGTATTTGGACCAAGATGATGTCTTAATGTTGAAAACTGTGTAGTAAAACCCTTGAAACTGACCCTTTACTGTCTAGATTGTGAAATTCTAGATGTCTTATGAAGAGACAAACAGCTGAAAATTGTTTCTAGAAGGAAGTTTTTAAAGGTACCAAGAAAACTTACAGCATTTTTTTTCCTGAAGCAAAGCAAATAAAGAAAAGGCCTGAAGTAGATGCTTGCAGATACATAACAACTTGATTAAAATTTTTCCTCACTATCCATGTATATAGTCTTCCCCTCCCACCCTAGTTAATTTGCTTTTACAATGTCACTCAGAGACTACTGTTACTAAGAAATATCTAGGTCTCAGTATGTGTCATGTAATGTAGATATAGATCCCTGCTGAAAATCAATGATATGCAATGTTCTGGCCCAGAAAGAGATGGAAGTTGGCTTTTAAGTGACATTATTTATAAAGCACATGCAGTGAAAAGAGCATAGACAAGAGTGTGTTAGACTTTGCCTAAGTTTAAAATTTCATTTAAAATACTCGAATAAAAATTCAATAATTGATTTACCTAATGGAGAAATGGGGCAGCATTGCCTCTATATATTTTCAACAGTCCATTTCTGTTTTGAAGTCAGTTTTCTCAAAACCTGGCAATTCAAAATTTTAAGAAACACAGCAGATACACTGAAAAAAAAAATCCCATCTCATACAAATTTTGATGTTTGTCTCAGTCTCTTAGCCAAAAATATTGAGTATGTTAGTTCAAATTTAAAAATCATTTTGTAATCAGTTATAGTTTGTATTTGTTGAAGAGCATGGAAATTACTTAAGTGTCATGTTGATATTACTACACTGTTTTCTCAGGTAAGGCTTAATTTTTTTTTTTTTTGTAATTCTTGTCTTTATTATTATTATTGCATTTTACAGCAAAATGTCCTGATTAGGATGGTGTTATATGATCTGGTAAGACAGCTAACAGAAATTGGCTCAGTTTACATATCATAACAGATTAATTATTTCGGACATTACATAATTGTTTTCATTACCTTTCTGGTTCTTACATAGGAAGTGAATATGACTGGTCCAACATCCTATGAGAGACCCAAATAAAGTTCTAAATCAGCAAGTAGGACCATGAAATAACTACAAGCAGCTCTGAAAAGCATAGGTGCTAGCCAACAGCTACGAATCTGGGGGTAAAGGTCAAATGTTATACCAAAGAAAAACAGATATTCAGAAGGGACATATATCATAGTGAAATTCTGTCAAATTTAAAGACTTCCATTCATTTCTATTTCTGAAAAAGAAAACATGAAGTCATTAGTAATTAAGCCAGTTGGTAGAACATCCTGAATTTGAAAAAAAAAAAGGGCGGGGCAGGACAGTGTGGGAGGAATGAGAACAGAAGCAGAGTACAGAGCAATAAGAAAAGCAGATGGATCTGATAAACAAATAGTTGTCTAGAAGGAAGGATTTGAGATAGGAGTGCTCATTCTATAGCAAATTTGAACCTCCTTTAGTCTTTCACCTTGGAACTGACGAGACAGGCAGGTAACTCACAAACTGTCTTTTGGAGGCACCAAAATAATAAGCTCTTTCTGTTAGAACTTACAGAAAGTGTCGTGGTCTGGGAATATATTAGTTGGTTCTACGAACAGACAAAAGGAAGGAACTAGAAATTTCTAGTTATTCTGCACATTCAAATGTGAAAAATACAAATAACAGAAGTGAAGTATAAAAGGACAAACTGCACAATTTTGTTCGCTCTGATCTTTCTCTGTACAGGGACAAACACCCCATAGAGTCTTATTTGGTCTTTTGTGAATCTTATTCAAGACCTATCTCCAAATCACTAGCTGCAATCAACCCAAATTTTTCATCAAAAGTCTTGGGAACAGGTTTGTCTCCTAAATCCACTTATAAAATCAAAATATTTACATGAACCCAGTCCCAGCTATGATAGAAGAGATGAGCCTTTTTTGGAGTCTTTTACTGCACAGGCTTGGGTAAAATTAATGCTGCCTGCCTCTTTCTGTTAACTGTGTTCTCAAACAGTATTGAAGATCTGCCAAAACATATGTTCTTTGAAACATAACAAAGACCTTCTTTCACTGAAACAAAAAATGAGAGAATGATATTGTCAAGTACTTTAAAACCCACAGGTAGATTGATTTAATTCTACATAATTCTACATACTTTGAGTAAATTAGTATTAATTCAATACAGATAAGATAATAAAATTCCAGAAACAAGTTTGCTAAATGTAATCATCAAAGGAATTTAATGAAATTAAGAACTTCCATGTCCATAACTTGGACATTTTCTTCTTTCTATGAAGCTGAATTTTGGTCCAAATAACACCAAAGTTATAAAGGAGTGAGAGAGAAAAGAGAAATGGACAAACAAGATTTTCCCAGGTACTGCAGTGCTGAAGGAAATAGACAAGAAACAGAAGATTTAACCAGCACTTTCATGGATATTACCATGTTTCCCAACCTCAAGCTACCAGAAGCATCTGCCCAGGCATCACAGATCATGCAGCTTACTTGTTCATAGGCTGGCAGGAGGACAGTTTGCAGTATTCCATCTGAGAAGGGCTACATAAGGTTACATAAGGTAACCAAACTCAAGTGACTCTGAATGCAGTGCACTAGGTGAGAGAAGCCTAATATTCTGTAGAAAAGCAACTTTGTTATTCACTCTTTTCAGGACTATATTTGATTTTTTTTCTGAATGTAATTATGTACTATTTAAGGAAAACTGATCATTGTTTTTTTCATTAAGGGCTACCTGATGTACATTCACAGAATATGCTTTCTGGATTTCTAGGCTGTATATTTATGTGTGCAGACATGCATGAATACACAGGTAGAAGATGAGATTTATTGCATGTATCACAAGGAAAAAGTGTATGGCATATAAGAAAAAATTGCTTATTTTGCACATACAATCACAGTTGCTTCTAAAGCCACTGCTAAAGGAACACAATATAAATTGTAAAACTCCAATAACAAGAGCAGTCTGAGAGTTCAGGGTCAGTCTTCATTCTGAAATGTACTGCATTTGTCAGCCTACTCGAACTTTAATAGTACTCAAGTATTACTCGCAATCTGTTTCAAATTTTTCATGCCTCCTATATCTGTCAGTGGCCAAACAACAGTATTCCATGCCAGGGAATTATCTATGTTTTCCTATAACAACTGGTATGAAACAATTTCCATTTTCCACAAAAATATCTAGCAAACTATTCTGTCACTGACTACAATGTTTGTTCCCCAACAAAATTCCTCCACATAACTGCTTCTACCACTCTTCAGTACTCTTAGCATTCACATCTATTGGAATTTAAAATGCTTGACTTCTGTATATTTCTATTAAAACTATTTCATATTTATATTGCAAGAATGTCAAGAACCTCATCATGCTAGAGAACCAGTTGTTCTAGTCATTGCAGACACTCTGACAGACACAGAGATTTTGACCATAGCAACCTGCAATTTAAAATGACAAGTGAAAGATAAGTAGGAAATGAATGTACTTTAGGAAAAGAATTACACAGCATTGCGTTTCCTTTCCTATATGGTGTGCATCAGTCACATGCTCATTCCCTTTATGTGCCCCTCATTCTATTCGCATCAGGCATCCTTCTTCTAGGCACCATTTCAAAAATTTGGTCTGAAAGAGGGAATCAAAAGATGAAGTGATTGCAAACTGAAAAGCCTGAAAGACCACCTTCATATTTAAAGAACAGAAGAGCTGCGTGGAGAAACTCAGCTAAGGATTAGAAATACACAATAATAAATAAGTAGGAAAGAAATCTAGGGTGAACATGTTGTTTGACTCTCTAACAGTACTATGCTTTAATTACACTATCCACCACCTTCACGCTTTTCCTCTACTCCTCTGATCATCAGCTTTCTTCACCATGAAGTGCAATGTGTAAAGTCTCAATCTTTGTAGTCTCTCTTCCTAATTCATCTGCTCCAGGTTCTCAGTCATTTCACTTATCTATCTGTTGTTTCTTTTCCTTTCTTAACTCTTTCATCTGTATTTCATTTAAGTTTACACTACTTAAGGCAAGTATATTCTCTTACAGTCATAAAGTGGGATCTTCAGATTCATTAATTTTATTTTCACTGCTGTAGTAAGTGCTTACAAAGGTGTGAGCAGTTTCACTCAAATGACAAAACCAAGAGGCTGGAGCTGGTTTCAGAGAACAAGAATTGTTTAGGGACAATTAGTAAGCAGTAAAACACAGAACAAGTGTAATTCTGATACAAATGGCTGAGATCTCCCAGTCCTTCCCACTAAAGAAGTCCTGAATGATCCACTGTGCCTCTCACAGATGGCCAGACGTCCAGCACTGAGTGGAAAGATGCTGAAGCATGAAAGTAATTGTATTGCTAGGAAGGTATAGCCTTACATGTAGACAACTATCTTTGGAGATAAAAAGAACTGAGACAAAGGATGCCAGTGACACAAAGGTGCAAGAACTCAAAAAAGTAAAGACTTAGACACACTTGAAGGATTAGCTAGTATAGCTGATCTGTAAAATTATCAGACCCTCTCAAACCATCATGAGTATTTTTTTATTTATGTAATTTAAACTGAATACATGTTAATGACCCACAGGTTATTTTTCAGATCTGCATAATTGTAGTTGACATTTGAGTAGAATTGTTATGTCCATTAGCATATAGGTGGGAGTATTTTCACGTTCCAAACCTGTGCTGTTATAAGACACAAACTTCTAAGTACTGCCCAAGCCTGATATAAGGAGGTAAGATTTACTTCAAAAAGACTGGAACTTAGTCAAGAAGATAAGCAGGATTTGAACCAGGAGATGAGTCACACAAAAAAGAGAGAATGAAGGCAAAAGCATTTGCATTTATGTCAAAAATATCAGAGGCAGAAGGAAGAAAAGCATGGAGAAGAGATTTTGAGATCTGATCAGAATAGGATGGCTGGAAATATTAGTCGTAACATCTATGAAAGACTGGAGAGGGTGGAAGACAGAAAGGAATAAAACCAGAATGAGTAGGAGGAAACACATTTAAGTGCTTTGTCAGGAATATACTAACATCCTCCTGCTATAGAATCTTTTCTCTCTCTACAAAAAATAATCCCACAATTAAAAAAGCATTGTCAAATGCATGCATGTGAATACAGTAAATTAATCCAAACCCATTTAATTAATAGTAATTGACTATTAAAGGAAATAATTTATTAGCAGCCATATCCAGCCATTCTTTCTCAGACTGCACTGTCAACACAAATTACGAACATCTGTAAAAGGATTAAAGGGTTAAAGTTGCTCCAGGCATTACATACTCTCTCTTCAGGCATTTACTGTGCATCAACTGCTGCTTTGCTTAAGGGAATTGCTTCTTAAAATGCCTATTCTGCCAGGCAACCACAGTAACTCACAGTAAGGGAATAGCAGTACCACTGAATGGGTTTCAATTTGCCCTTTAGCAGTGTCCTACCTTTGCCTTCTCTATCCATTTTTTTCCTTTGCAAAGGCTGTATTAGAGATGAAGGGTAGAAGAAGGCAAAGAATACGAACTGTAATTGCTTCCCATTAATAAAGAACGGTTAGTCCAAGCAATCTCCCTTTAAGTATACTTCTATGAGCTAACAAATGGACCTAACCATTGGCAATGAAAGAAAAATCAATTTATTTGGAAGTAATGCAAATTTATTATGAAAAAATGCTTCTGGAACACTGCAAGCTTATTCCATTTCTGTTGACAAATTGGTCACTTAGAACTATTGACCTAAAGCAAGGTCTGCTGTCTGACAGAACTGCACTGTGATGGAAAAGGGCCTGGAACTGAACTTATTTGCAATTCCTTCACAGTTTCTGTGGAGAACTACAGGAGAACTACATCACTCTACTCATTGGTGTAAGGTATTTTACCCTATTGCTGAATTCTAACTGGTGAGCAGAGGAGTGTACTGGATTTGGCTGGGATAGAGAGGATGAAAGTCCATCCCCCTGACCATTTGCTTACAGGAGGAGTGGTGGATAAAGAGTCCCTAGCTCTTGCCATCTCTGTGAGTCATAATCTAAGAAGAAATGAGCATAGGAATAAAGGAAGTCTTTAACTTCCTCTTCACTCCCCCACATCATAAGCAAAGGTTATGACAATCCAGCCTTAAGTATTTTCAATGAAAACATCTCAGTGAGTCAGCTGTTTGCAAATAGCTGCCTTTCTTTGCACTTCATCTCTATGAGTGATCTGTGCCTGCTTTGCATTCGCATGAGTTTCACCCTCCTCGCAGCTTCTGCACGTAGCTAAGCTTTCAACCTTGCTGCAGTCTCTCCTGAGCAGTCCCTTTTGAGGTCCAGCATCTTTAGTCCAGCATCAGTAGTCACAACTTTGCTTTTAAAGTTTTGATCATAGAATGAGGCAGCCATTTTGTCTCCTGGTAGTGATCTTAGTTTATCCAGAAGTTACAGTTGTTGAAAATACGCCTTTTATGTGTTTGTGAATTCAAAACAATCTCACACTTCCAGGCTTTTACAGATATGTTAAAGTTAAAAGGCTGACCAAATACTGTTGAAGCATGCAGCAGCCTTTGTCCTTTAAAACAGCATAAGTGCTCTAATTTTGTTTTCTACCCCCCCACTCCTTTTTGTTTGTTGTTGTTGTTGTTGTTGAAGCTGTTGAAATTCCACAGTTTAAGCAGGTCTAGTTGCCAAATATAACATATCCTGCTGGTTGATTAATTTTATCACAATATAACTACTTTCTGATTTCACAAGGGTTGACTCACTTCTGACACAATTTTCCATGATGAACACCCACACAGTGTAACACTCAGACTCTCTTCAACTCAAAGTAGAATCTTACTTCCTTTAGCTGACCAAATATGCCTCCAGGATACTCTCATAGAAATCTACTTAATATAATACTCTGTTGAAAAGCGATTTACTATTGATGGTGTATTAATTGTCAGCAAAACTGTGCTAATTTAACTGAAGACAGGCTGAAAGTTTTATTTTAAAAATACAAATTAATAATGTATTTCATTATATGTTTTGATAAAGAACAAATTATGTTGAAATTTCTAAAGCTGTCTGCAGAAATATATTGGTCTGTTCATCCAGTTTTGAAAATAATATGAAGCCTTTCTAAAGCACAAATAACAAAGTTCAGTGCTTTATTATAAAAATATTTCAAAAAGTCTCTTTCCATAGCTGACCAGTACTAACATCTGTATGCAATATTAGAACTAACTGGGGGGAAGGGAAGAGAGGAGGAAGAGAAACAAATTAGACGGAGAGACTGAGGGAAAAAATTTTTAGCTGTATTTTCAGAAGTACCAGATGGTAAGTCATGGAAGTTAAAGCAATAAAACACCTAGAATATGCTATGCAGTTCAAGACACTAGAAAAAATAGACATTTTATGCAAGAAATAATTTATTTATGAGGAAAACACTTAAAGAAACAAAAAGTTACCTATGGAAACCAACTAAGACAGACTAGACAAATAGTATGCACAGATTGAGAAGACATAAATGGTGACATTCTGTGGCAGAGGGGTTGGACTAAATGAGCTCTAAGGTCCCTTCTAACCCAAACCATTCTATGATTCTATGATTCCATGACTCTATGATTCTATATTTTCAATGGCAAGACCATTTGCAAATTATTTTTTAATACAGTATCAGACACATTAAAAAATAGAAATGTTATTAATGTGTTTTCTAGCTGCAGTTTGTATTATTTTACATTGTTAAACTGTGCTTCGACTGGTTCATGATAAACAGTTAGTTCTACATTTGTTTAAAAAAACAAAATGTACACATATATCTGAAGGTTCACCTTCCATACTAGATAGACAGAAACGTAAGAAGATGGAAGATTAGATGCTGCCATCATGTGATATATCTTTGGCTGGACTCAACAAGTGTAATTAGATGCTTTTCCAAAGTCACATTTGTTCGGATAGTGCCATTATCCCTTTATGAGCAGTAGTCAAGGAATTATTTAAAGAGCATGCCACCACATTACTTAACATAATTTCTTAGGGATTACATATTTTGCAACTTAAAAACAATAAATAAAAAGTAGGAGATAAATTATAAAACTAGTTTAAAGAAAAACAGTTGCAGGTTGTTATGGTTAGTTTCACATAGCAAGATGTGCTAGGACTTGACACTAAAAATACTGAAGTTTATTTTGCAGATTAAAAAATTTGCTTTCAAGGCCTGAAATGTTCAATATGTTTGTTGTACTTTTAGAATTTAATTTCACTAAATATATAGTAGGACAGTTGTCTTAAAATATTAATATACTTTGATTTAATAAAATGAATGTATTTGGGAAAACCTCATTCTGTAACTTAAGCTGAAACAATGCTGGTCTTCCCCAAGATGTGACCAAATCTTACTAGATCAGCTAACATTAAAATTTTACACTTTGTGCTCTTTCAGAAATTTTATGGACAGCCTTATGCTTCACATAATTCCTCAGCAGGTCAAACAAAAGCAAGAACGAAGCTTTATTAAGCCCTCTGAATTATCTTCAGTTTATTGAGACATACCAAGCTGTTTATTTGATCTACATATCAAACCATGGAACTGTGATGAATTTAGCATACTTTCCCCTTATGGCTATACATACATATGCTAATAGCACATACCATAACATTACATGAAACAAAAAGAATTATCTACATGGAGGGATATATTTTTTTTTATTAAGATATTCTTATGAATAAACCAAAATCAGCAACTGCTCCCAATAGTCAGGAGCTCAAGCAGATACAGCCTGCCAGATTCAGGAAGCTCCACACCAGCCCTGTTCAGAGATGTCTGCTCTGTCTTTCCACACCTGAGAGAACAAGGAGGAACTTGAGCAATTCTGGATAAAGTCAACTAAGCTTATCCTCTTGGTACAACAACCAACCCCACTGGACTAGGAAACTGAGACAGCAAAGGAGAAGAGGAAGCAGACATACCAAGGTATTAGTGGCAACAAAGCAGACACAACAGTACCAATGTCATTACAGGGCAAGGTGGAACACATTCATGGGAAAATAAAAAATCTGGATCCAGAGTGGTTTGAAATATTTCTCAAGTGAACTCTGTTTACAAACAAGCTGGGAGCCCCTCAGAAAACGGAAATACAAACATATCCTCTCTCCCTTTAGATGCGGTGTCCTTGTAAATGCACATTGTAACTTTACTTTCCTATTACCACTTATAAAAGCACTTAAATAAAGCATCCTGGTCTATTAGAAGAAGGTGTATATTCAACACCTGAAACATAGCAGTAACCTATTAGAAAGGAACATTCATTTCTTGTCTGAGTCTGTAAGGCAGAGTCATTGGTATATAATAACACACACTAATGTAGTTTCTTGAGTATCTGGAAGACAGAAAAGGACACAGTAGCACCCAAACCTCTCTCTTTCAGTAGTACTCCTGGATACTGAGCGACACATATACATAAAATAAAAAGTCACCACAAAGGCCATAAAACAAACAAAACTAAGCCTCATCCAAATCTATGTACATATTATTAGCATATTGTCTCATTGGTTTCCCAGAACACTACACAGTCAACATTTCAACAATTCATTATCAAATTGAATGCAGTCCCTGATACTGACACCAGTACAGAGGCATACATTTATAACTGAGTACATTACAGATAAGCTTACATTTCAATGAATGCTCAAGAAAAAAATCATTTTTAGTAACTGTAAAATACACTCTGAAAAATTAATGTCTCAAGTAAAAAAACCCACTCAAACTATTCAATAATCTTATCTCTGTCATACATACAGATTTATTTAGGCTACAGATACAAGGATAGGGTACAACTCACAATTTTATCACAGTTGCTATCCTATTCAGAAAGTGATATTTGAAAGGCTGACACAGCACATAACTAGTATGGAAGAATACTAAAAATAGAAGGAAAAGAAAAACTTCTACTCACACTTTTGCTCCTCCCATGTACAGTACAGGTATTCTTGTTCATGGTGACTCTATGATTAAATCAGAAGTGTTTTGAACGTTTCAGAGAAGAGTTTTTATCCTTTGACCATCCAAATACCAGCTGTTATACTGAAAGGAAATTAATTTATTTAATTAGCATCAAGGTCTTTGAAAGTTGTAAAACATCAGGTATAAGCCCCTGTTGAGCATGCAAAAGCTGCAAACATTCAAAGATAGTAGAGCAGATGTTTCATGCATCAATAAATCATACAACACATACAGTTACCCTGAACCATGCAACAAACACCACCATGAACAAGGCATATGTTCCTATGAATAACAAATGCATGTCAACCCAAACAGTTACAGAAAGTTACAGTCTTCTGAGGCAGGGCTTTTTGCCACAGTTATTTAACTAGATATTAGCAGTATTGTTTCTTAATAATGAAATGAGCTTATTGGATATTTTTAGACAGTTTCTCAGTCTGAGGGGATCTGTTAACTTATATACTATTCAAAGGCTTATTTTAGGGGAAGAAGGTTAGCTAGAGTAATTTTCAAATCCAGGCACCTAAGGATGCTTAAACCAGCAGATGGGTACTTATATATAGTTGTCAGAGTTTGACAAATTGTTCTTTGTATTACAGTAATATCTAAGCAAAAGCCCTTGTAACTGATGATGGCGTGGTGTGGCATCCATCCACTTCCGCTTGTGGAAGTCTACAAATCTTGGAAGAAGGGGCAG
>NW_010188801.1:0-3006 GCF_000695765.1 Mesitornis unicolor
TGCAGCCGCAAGCTGGCGACATGCGCCGAGCACGACCTGGAGAACTACAGCATGTACTGCGTGAGCTGCCGCAGCCCCGTCTGCTACCAGTGCCTGGAGGCGGGCAAGCACGGCAAGCACGACGTGAAGGCCCTGGGCGCCATGTGGAAGCAGCACAAGGTGAGTCCCCCAGGAGGAGCTGGGCGATGGTCGGCGCTGGGATTTGTTTGACCCAATACCCTGACATTGGGTTGGAGTCTGTGGGAGGTGAGGATCCTTCATGTCCATCATCCTCCCAGACCTTTTTCCATATGGCACGGTGCTCTTATGCCTCCGGTCCTTCCTGACTTCCCAGTGACCCCATAGCTTCTGCTCAAGTTTAGAAAACTCAAAGACTCCCTCCCATATTTGTCTTGCCTTATCTCAGCCAACAAATTTCAAGCTACACCAAGAAACCTGGGATTAGTATGTCTGTTTTACAAACTTGTTTGCCTTTCACAGGTTCTTTGGCCATCCCGTCCTCTCACCAGTGGCAGCAGCAACCTCTGAGGAGCAGGAGTAGACAGGATGGCCATTCCTTCCTTTCACCACCTCCCTTTCACCTGGGGCTCAGTGGGAGCTCCCAACACCATTTCTCACCACATCTTCCTCCCTGCCATTGTGTCAATGAGGGACAGTGGCCTGGAGCCACTCAAATGTTTTAGACAGGAAAGTGTGATAGGGAGGATCACAAGAATATCATGTTGTCTCCTGGGCCTCAAAGAGGCCTCCCCTCCCTCTGAGTTCCCAAAGATGACAGAAGGAATAACTAGAGGGACCTTTATGATACAAAAATAAGTAAGAAAGAGTAGGATGGATGGGGCCTGGGGACAAGTAAATCTTTTTCTGATTCACATAATATTGTAGTCTGGTTCATGCTTCCCTGCAAGCAATGCTCCTTGGTCCTCCCTGGAGCCCCCACGGGAGGACATCAGAGCCAGACGCTTTGCAGCACAGGCAGTTTGTCAAGTTCTCGTAGAGCTGCTGGGTCACTTGGCCATGCTCTCCTTGTAAAAAATATTACTTTGCAACCGTTTGAATAAAGAGCAAGACATGACCTTAGAAGTTGTAGAAGTTACCTTGTTCTTGCTATGAACAGTGGACTCTGGGAAAATTATTAATGAAAACATACAAACGTACAGAGGGGACTGTAATACCTGAGTGCTGAGAGTAGTCTTTTGAGGCTTCCTGCTGTACTGGGAGGAAAAGGACTTCCCCCACAGCTGTGCAAAGAGCACTTGTCCAGCTCTGCTGGCCACAGGATTCCCTTCTTCTCACGCTCTGCTACAGTTAGCAGTAGAGGAAGCATGAAGAGATCCCGTCAGACACTGCAGGAGAGGACAAAATCAAGACTGGTCTCTCCCTCAGCCATGCAGTGGTTGAGCACAAGCTAGGCTAAGACATTTGACAAGGCAAAAAACCCCAACCACTTTCAGTTTTAAGATTAAAAAAAGATGCCCCTTGAGGTGATCTGCATAGTTTGTCCATGTGAGAATGGCAAACTTCTTCAGTACGTGTTGCAGTTTGAATGCTCTCTGCCAAGGGCTCTGCCATCCCCTCCTTAAGGTGACAAGTCTCTGTGCAGAGAAGTTCTCTTGACCCAGAAGGAGCAGGTTACAAATTTGCAGCTATTGCTGCTTATGCCAATGGCAGGATCCACTTCTGAGCAGAATTATTTTAAGAAGCAGGGACTGAGTTTGCTGTGCAAGTGTGGCTGGTGTTTTGGAGTGTGAGAGATCAGCTTGTGCTGTATCATGGTCTGCCCTGTTTTAACTCAGGAACAATGTGTTAAATTCTGGTGCAGTCAAAGTGCACAGACAATAATTTTCTTTCTTTCCTACTGTCAAACATTGTCAAAAGAAAGTACAATACCCTGGTGGTTTGTATTTTTACTGCATTTTTTTTCTGGGAGTAAGGTATCACAGAATGTGAATTTTCTCTTGATTTACAGACCTAATCAATGTGAAAATACTAGCAAAAGAAAAAAATACAGAAAATTAACTAATTGGGGGACTCTAAAATTGTGCTCTTGTGAATGGTATTTTTCCCAGAACAATGTGCTTGACAGAAAATAAATATAATGGAACCACATAGCCAGAAAGCCTAAATCATCAGCTCACATTCATTAAGATGAATTGTTTTGGAATTAGATACTTCTGCTTAGAAATAGTTCTCGAATACAGCAATTTCGACAAGTTTATTACCTGTAGTTACTTTGGCCAAACCATAAATTACTTCCATTGAATGATGTGCCAAACGTTATACAAGCTTTACATGTTCCCTCCAGATGCTCCAGACGTAGCTGGTGCAGGCAGGCGGAAGGGCTTGTCCCTAAGCGTTCTTAGCCCAGGAAATTTGTCAGACTGACAGTTGTTCACTATCAGCTGATAAGCACCTGCTTATCTCCTTCCAAGGCCAGTGGCTGGTATTCTTCACCCAAGAAGGGCTGCCAGAGCCATTTCCCCACCTCTCACAGTTTCATCCCACACCAGCAAACTTGAACCAGTTTTTCTACTGACTTCTAGAAATTGCTTTTCCAGATGCCCTGCCTGCCTGCACCATCAGAATCCATTCACAGACCACTGCTGTATCTGCCTTATGTTCCACCTGTTTGACTGCTTCTTTCTCTGGGCGTTATGGAGTGATTAAGTGGCAAATAGAGTGTATAACCTATCTACACAGTGCTTCAGACCATGCAACAAAACGTGCATTTACCCTCAGCTCTACTCCTGGCATGAAAGCTGTACAAGATTGGTTGGCCCCTCTTCATGGGGCGGGTTTGCCCTTTACACTGCTCCATGTAACTTCTTCAGAGAAATTTAAAATTGTGTATGATAAAAACAGAGGCCAAATAACATAAATCAGTGTAAATATACTGACTTAACTGGACTTCATTATATTCACAGAATCACAGAATCACAGAATCACAGAATCACAGAACGTTAGGGATTGGAAGGGACCTCAAAAGATCATCTAGTCCAATCCCCC